>NC_048299.1:274830831-274878576 GCF_013100865.1 Trachemys scripta elegans | reverse complement strand
GGCTTGCCGCCCCAGGCACACGCTTGGTGCACTGGTGCCTGGCGCCGCCCCTGGTAGCAAACAAGCTGCGAAGCATGCAGACGGTATCCTCCCTGTTTATTTTCTGCACTCCTTGCCCCTCTGTATTGGGCTGGATCCAGAACGGTATGTGCTTCGGGGAGATCTGACAGACCTCACCAGCAGGGTTTGCAGAACGGGTGAAGCCCTGAAGTAGGTCAGCGTGAATCATCGACATGGAGCTTCTGGAGCACTGGCAAATCCTTTAAACATCTTCCTTTCTGTCCATAAACTTTGTATGTATTTTGTATCGACTTCAAAATGTTAGCTTTCCTGCAGTAGGTTAGTGATTGATGTTTTTAGTTAAGGGAAATCAGAGTCGCTTACTAGTTTCCTGTGTTAAGACTGCCACCAAGAGGGCAGAAGGAGAACAGGCCCTCTCCTAGAAGACAGGAGAAGGGTTTTAAGAAATGAGGTAGTCTCTTTGAGCAAGAGCAGAGGTTTGAGCTATGAGGTTATAAGCTGCCTTCCTGTGTGGGCCAACTCCATGACAGCAGGGGCCCAAATAACTGTATCTAAGAATTGCAGTGTAATTTATACATACAAAACTGGCCACTGAGAGCTTCACAATTGTCCCTATGTGCTTATCCAAAGTTCCCAGCTGCAGCAGACAATGCATTCTCCTGCTCCTTAAACACAGGACCTGTATTTCACAAACTCAAGAACACCTTAGTCCTATGTAGCCTAAGACACGCTTATACAGTCTCGATTCCATCCAGTAGACGGCAGTGGAGCTCATAACACAATGTCCAGTTTACGTCTATGTATCAGTCCTGTCCGGTGTTTTTAAACCATGGAATGGTGAAACTACAATGAACATTTCTAACTTGCAGCATTAGGAACTCAAATCTGCTAAATGTCAGCCTGAAACAAATTGGATGGTGATAATATCCTGCAGACTAGAATAGCTGAGAAGTAAGAGAGCAAGCTGTGTGATCCTCTAACCATATAGTGCATATGTAAGTATGGATAAATCCACACAAGGATGCTGGGGAATGGGACTGTAGGGGTCTGGCATGGATGGAATGGGGCAGGGGCTTTAATGGGTATCTTAAGGGGAGCCAGGTTATGGGGGGGTTGATGGAGTTGGGAGCTGTAGGAGACAGGGATGTGATGTCAGACATATTGAGGAAACATAGTTCCATCAGCCAGTCTTGACAAAATACCACCTCGGTTGGCCCTGCATCCGGGGAACAGCTCTGGATGGATTTAATTTTGAAATTGCTACATTGCCCTACAGCAAGATGGGGTGTGGGTGTGTGCGTGTGAGGCGGGGGAGGACTGGAGTTTGTAGGGACTGGAGTTGTCTAAGTAAAGGAAAATAGTGCAACTTATCAAAATCAAAACATTTCCTCTGCAGAAGTTAGTGGAGATTTCACTGGAAGAAGAAGAAAAAGGCGGACTCAGATGGAAGCAGAACTTGCCGCTTGCCTATTCAAAATTATAAAGGCAGGAAGCGATTGATGCTTCTGTGTAACTAACAATGGGCCAGACACCCACAGCTCCCATTGAAGTTGCATGTACTCATCGCTTCTCAGGATCTGGCCCACAGCTAGCTTCAGAGGAGCAACGCTTCAGACATTGCTCACATCCAGGAGAGAGGGCTGTGGCTGCCGAACCCTTGCATCCCCAGGACTTTGTCTCCCACAGAAGCGCTGATGCTGTACGACTAGTTAAGTGCTGTCCTTCCAGTGAGATTGTAAACCAAGGTCCCTTTCGTCCTCGTCCAGCAAGGGTTGTCCTGGTGGTAGCTAAAGATCTCAGCAGTATATTTTCCCCTGCCCAGGCCAACATCCCCTCTCTGAGTAAAACAGATTTGAATGCCCATGACTGTCGCGACTGCTGAATGCAGAGTAGCTGCTCTGTCTGCCTAGGCAGACGCTATAGCGGGAGCAATATACGCTGAGTTCATTATTGCACAGGGATTCGGGAAACATAGAATATGAAACGAACTACATTAAACACAAGTCTAGTCAATTTGGATATGTTCCTCTTATTTGTCAGGGCATTTGCCCACATCTAGTTACCGATTGTTTAGATTAATAGGCATCACTGTCTCTTACTGGGCACAGATATGTTGTTACGATGCTATGGACTGTATCTCTAGCAATGTCACTACATGGCACCCCAAGTGAGCACCTTGTGTACTGGGGCAATCACACAGTCACTCAAGCATGTATAATTACATAGGCAGCTCTGTCTAGCAGAGGATGGCAGTCTGGGGACCTGATTCCCATTCTCCACTCTGCCAATAGTTCTCTCTGCTGCGTTGTGCCAGACATGGCCCCGCTCTGTGCCTCAGTTTCCCCAGCTGTAACACGGGGATGATATTTACTCAGCTTTATAAACTGCTTTGAGATCATTGGGTGGATGTGAATGGCACCACTGCTATTATTATTAGGATGTCTAAGTGCCACCTTTAGTGTCTGTGGTCAGATGTTGGCTGGGTGTGTGTTCATTCAGTGTGCTGTCCCAGCTCCGTGCAGATAGCGGAGATAGCAGACCTCAATTAAACTGCCCATTAAATCCACAGACTCGGTTTGTAGCGAAGGTGCCTGGCCAGGTTTATTGCCGACGAAGCGCGGGAATAGCACCTGGCAGACTTTACGAGGATACTAAGACATGTATGCCCCTGACAATGGACGCAGTTCAGTGAATGGCAGGACTTTCCATTCCCCCCTTGACTGGACAAAGATACTCCCTCCCTCTGAGATACATGTTTATACCCCGCTACAAGCAAGTTATGTACTGCCTCTGACATAGTTAGTTACTGCCTTCTGACATGGCTAGTTATCACCCATCACGTTGTACATGTTGGTTTGATCAAAACATCTCTATAATGTACTGTCATCCTGACCTTAGCTTTCAGGAGGGGTCAGTGTCTTCCTGTTATCCTTGGGGAACGTTTTTGTACCATCCTCGATATCGGGATGTGTTTGCGTGAGCACTCTGTGACTAGCACTTCCTAGGAATGTGTGTTTCTGCAATATCAGCCCTGTTCTTGCCAGATTCTGTGACCAGGTCCTGCATCTTGCTCACAACCTGACTTCGCTTCATAACAGCAAAGTTTTGACCACTATTTTAGTTCTGGCCTCGGGCCTCATACCAGGCCTCTGATACAAGGGCTTCTGCCTCAGGCTCTCTTCCTTCTACATTCCCCCACGTTTTGTCTTTTTGTGGGGAGGATGTTTGCCCAATGGCCCAGCAAAGCATAATGCATGGACTGAAGATGACCCAGTGGGCTAAACACTGTTATGTGGTTACCTTACTTTGCCATTCACGCTGGCATAAAGGAAGTCATGGGGTGAGGAATCTTGGGGGCCGGCGTGGATACTCTCTGGTCCATGTTTTCCCAGCTTCACTTGGAAAAGGTGTTTGATGCTGTGATGGTTAATAGCCAGGGGCTTGCTAGGCTGTGAAGGGCACTGTCCCATTCTCACTGCACGGCATGTGGCCGTGGAGGTCTGCAAGAGAAATTATGTGGAGAGCCACCCAAGTTAAAATGGGGGATAGAAAACGAGCCCTGGAAGAGCTATGAAACCCTGAGCATTTTTGCCGTTTTGTGTTTTCGATCCTCCGTGCTATTGCTAAGCCTTGTTAAATATTAAAGGTTGTAATGTTTGTTTTAGTGAAATGAGGTGTGTAGAGTGGTGAATTTTCCACTTGTATATGGCCCAACATGGGAAACAATGCAAAGTCTTGGACATAAAATATCCCTTCAGATGAGAGAGAGGAGGATGGAGTAGGCAGCCAGGCAGTGTGTAATGCTGCCTTTTCCTTTCCGCAAAGGAATCTGGCCTGGGTCTGGGGACTGGAGGGTTAAAAGAACGAGGATTTGAGGCTACATCTTCAGGTCTTGGGTGCTTAAACCGCGGCAGAGAGGAATCACTAAGCTGGATCAGACCCAAGGTCCATCTAGGCCAGTATCCTGTCTCTGTCAGTGGTCAGAACCAGCTACTTCGGAAGAAACGTGCAAGATCCTGACAGGAGGCAGATGTGGATAATCTGCCCCTCACAAAGGTCACTTCCTGGTCTTTAATAAAGTCAGGCTCCTAACTTCATATTTAGGTACCTAAATAAGTGGCTGGCTTGCCAGAGGTGCTAGATACCTTCAGCTCCCATTTAAGTCAATGCAATGGCTCAGTGTCTTGGAAAAGCAGCTCCAGTAGACCCTCAGAGTTACGAACACCTCAGGAATGGAGGTTGTTTGTAACTCTGAGCCAAATGTTATGGTGGTTCTTTCAAAAGTTTACAGCTGAACATTGACTTAACACAGCTTTCAAACGTTACTGTCCAGAAAACAAATGCTGCTTTCCCTTTATTTTGTTAGTAGTTTACATTTAGCACTATAGTTGTGATGATATGACTTTTCCCTGTGGACAGACTTATTCCAGAATAAGTGTGACTTTTTTCAGCTTAGCTTAAACTGCTTCCAAAATGACATGAGCTAACCCTGAAAAAGGCCTTTTATAGCAGAATCGGAGTGTCTGCATGAGGAGTTCTACTGATGGAGCTGTAGTGTTTTAAATTCACACCCTGTCTTATAGCAGTATTACTGCCAGGTGTGACCTGGTGCTAACTTCAAAGAACTATTGGCCTGTGCTATAAAGGGATTTGATGGAGACCAAGGTTTCCAAAGGTGACTAATGATTTGGCAGGGCTCCATTTTTGGGTACGCAACTTGAGAATCATAGAATATTAGGGTTGGAAGGGACCTCAGGAGGTCATCTAGTACAGTGGTTCTCAAAGCTGGTCTGCCGCTTGTTCACGGAAAGCCCCTGGCAGGCCGGGCTGGTTTGCTTACCTGCTGCGTCCGCAGGTTCAGCCGATCCCACTGGCCGCAGTTCACCGCTCCAGGCCAATGGGGGCTTTGGGAAGGGCGGCCAGCACATCCCTCGGCCCTCACTGCTTCCCCCAGCCCCAACTGGCCTGTAGCTGCGAACTGCGGCCAGTGGGAGCCACGATCAGCCGAACCTGCGGACGTGGCAGGTAAACAAACCGGCCCAGCCCGCCAGGGGCTTTTCCTGAACAAGCGGCAGACCGGCTTTGAGAACCACTGATCTAGTCCAACCCCCTGCTCGAAGCAGGACCAACTCCAACTAAATCATCCCAGCCAGGGCTTTGGCAAGCCAGGCCTTAAAAACCTCTAAGGATGGAGATTCCACCACCTCCCTAGGGAACCCATTCCAGTGCTTCACCACCCTCCCAGTGAAATAGTTTTTCCTAATATCCAACCTAAACCTCTCCCACTTAAACTTAAAGGGAAACCTTAAAGGGGCTGATTCTCAGCACATTCTGAACCCCTGTGCTCTGGAAAGCAAACCCTTTTAGAGCAGCTCAAGGTAGGCTGCTAAAATCGCCAGTCCCCTGTGAATGGATTCTCTTTCATTTGGAGCATTTACACTCCCCAGTACACTATGGAAAATAGACTGTAGTCAATAACTGTGTCTGGCAGTGAGATGGTTGGATGACCGCATAGGTCTTTCTTGTTTCTAATCACTATGGCTCTCTGATAGTCACATTTCTCCTTTTTCTCCTGCCTCCATCAACCCCCTCATTTCTCTCCTGGTGTGAAGGCCCTCTCTGAAAGGCTAGATCAGTTCTAAACTGGTTTTGATACATAGAAGGATACCTGGTCTGGAGAGTTTCTTCATGCAGCCCCTTGGCGACAATCCAGAATTCCCCAGTTCCCCATACACTTCAAGCTGTTATCAGTGGTTTGCTAAACTTGATATAAAAAGAAAGTAATCTACCGGTGTGATTGCTGGCTTTGCTTCTAGCTAGTGGCAACAATACAGCTAGATGGACACCTGCAGATCCCAGATGCCTCTGCTTTGTGCGATCCCCGATTATCCCAGGTGGCTGGCGGAGCACTCATAAATATGCAGATGGCTAAACATCATGGCAGGCGGTTCACACATCCCTGAATTAATTTCTCTTTGCAATCGTCATTCATCTGACTGGAAAACCAGAGGACAAGACAAACCACGGGACAGATGTTGCCCCTTTATGGGTTATTGCTTGGACGGAACGTGGAAAATCCAGGCCCCAGTGTGCCAGACATGTAAGAACATAAGAACATAAGAACAGCCGTACCGGGTCAGACCAAAGGTCCATCTAGCCCAGTATCCTGTCTACCGACAGTGGCCAATGCCAGGTGCCCCAGAGGGAGTGGACCAACAGGCAATGATCAAGTGATCTCTCTCCTGCCATCCATCTCCATCCTCTGACAAACAGAGGCTAGGGACACCATTCCTTACCCATCCTGGCTAATAGCCATTAATTAATGGACTTAACCACCATGAATTTATCCAGTTCTCTTTTAAATGCTGTTATAGTCCTAGCTTTCACAACCTCCTCAGGTAAGGAGTTCCACAAGTTGACTGTGCGCTGCGTGAAGAAGAACTTCCTTGTATTTGTTTTAAACCTGCTGCCTATTAATTTCATTTGGTGACCCCTAGTTCTTGTATTATGGGAATAAGTAAATAACTTTTCCTTATCCACTTTCTCCACATCACTCATGATTTTATATACCTCTATCATATCCCCCCTTAGTCTCCTCTTTTCCAAGCTGAAGAGTCCTAGCCTCTTTAATCTCTCCTCATATGGGACCCGTTCCAAACCCCTAATCATTTTATTTGCCCTTTTCTGAACCTCTTCTAGTGCCAGTATATCTTTTTTTAGATGAGGAGACTACATCTGTACGCAGTATTCGAGATGTGGGCGTACCATCGATTTATATAAGGGCAATAATATATTCTCAGTCTTATTCTCTATCCCCTTTTTAATGATCCCTAACATCCTGTTTGCTTTTTTGACCGCCTCTGCACACTGCGCGGACATCTTCAGATGTATTGCTCTGAACAGGGGTGAAGGTGCAGAACCAGGTGGCCACAGGGAGAGCTATGTTAGGGTCTGTACTGGTGCCAGTCGCCCCATAGTATCAGAGCACCAGGGGGCTGGGGCTGAGGTGTTGGGGGCGGGATGCCAGGGGAGGGGTTGTTCTTCATGAAAGCCAACTCCTTCCCCAAGCTCTGAGGTGCATAATTTGCAGCCTTCTCCCCCCCCCCCCACCTCAACACACACACACCGTGGGCTGGTGGGAGAAGCAGTGCTATGGCCCCACCTATTTTGGAATGGCTTGTGCCTCTAGGGGTGCATGGTTGATCCTCCATGCTCAGGAATGGTGATTCTGACTGCTCCTTGCACATGTAGTGCAGCTGCATAGCAGACAGTCACAATGCGGCCTTTCCGGAGTATGGAGTCACACAGCCTCCTTTGCAATCTCCTATCGGGGTGGAGTTCAGCACCCCATGGCCCGGGCCATCCTCCAGACCCATGGATAGAGCTGCAGAGGCCAAGGCCACCTGCACAGAGTACTGTCCCACCACCCAACTTCATGGCAGCACGGCAACTGCAGTAGATAAGATCTCATCACCGGCTGCCCACTTTCATCATTCCCCTCAGCAAGTGAAGTGTCACTCGGCACAGGGGAGTAGGGTGACCAGATGTCCCGATTTTATAGGAACAGCCCCAATATTAGGGGCTTTTTCTTATATAGGCACCTATTGTCCCCCCCATCGCCTATCCCAATGTTTCACACTTGCTCTCTGGTCACGCTACTGGGGAGCCCCAGCAAGGGCCAGCATTACTCAGGAAACCCTTATAAGGATTTGAGGATGGTAACAACCCCCAAAGTGCCCATCCTACCAGCCCTATCCCCTTCTGCCTCCTCCTTATACTTGTGGGACTTCTATGGAGATAGCAGCAAGGCGAAGATGCTGCTGCAAAAGTGGCATGTCCCCCACCCCCATCCTTCCTTTCACCTGGAGCCACAAGATTTTCAGCTACTCCACCCACAAGGGAAAACCATCAGGCCCTGTGTTCGGAGATTTGGAGATGCCCAGTGTGATGTGTGGTTAGCATCTTAATAGATGTCTCCTCCTCTGGAAGCTGGGCTTAGAGTGAGTTGATCCGCGGACCTCTCTGTGGGGGAGACCTTGGTGCGCACCGAAGCAGAGAGATATTATCTGGGTGTGTTCCTCATGCTGTTTACTCTGCCCTAGAACCTTCTGCTCATTTATCACAGCTGCTGAAGGAGCCAGGCAAGAAGTCTGTGTCTCCTCTCCGGACAATAATGATTAAGATCTGGTGCAGATTGCCCTCAGAGTTGGAAAGGCTATAGTATTTGTGTGTTCCCTGACACAGAAAAAGGGCTCACATTGAGAAAGTACCTATGAAAATATCTAAAATACTGGACATGCAAATTCAACAGGTGCTCTAAGTCAGATTTATTATTATTATTCTATTACAGTAGCAAGGTTCCGGGTCATCATGCAATCATAGAATCATAGAATCGTAGGACAGGAAGGGACCTCGAGAGGTCATCTAGTCCAGTCCCCTGTACTCATGGCAGGACTAAGTATTATCTAGACCACCCCTGACAGGTGTTTGTCCAACCTGCTCTTAAAAATCTCCAACGGTGGAGATTCCACCACCTCCTTAGGCAATTTATTCCAGTGTTTAACTACCCCAACAGTTAGGAAGTTTTTTCTAATGTCCAACCTAAACCTCCCTTGCTGCAATTTAAAGCCCATTGTTTTTTGTCCTATCCTCAAAGGTTAAGAACAATAATTTTTCTCCCTCCTCCTTGTAACAACCTTTTATGTACTTGAAACCTGTTATCCTGTCCCCTCTCAGTCTTCTCTTCTCCAGACTAAACAAACCCAATTTTTTCAATCTTCCCTCATAGGTCATACTTTCGAGACCTTTAATCATCTGCTGTACAAACACACAATGAGAAACAGTGCCTGGCCTGGAAAGCTGATGAGCTGAACAGGCAGGAAGAATTTTTGTCCCCATTTCATAGACAGGGCATTCAAGCACAGAAAGATTAAATAGTTGCCTCAGGTCACATACTACTTCTTCTTTTCTTTTCTTTTTTTTTGGCAGAGCTGGGATTTAAACCCACCTCTCCTGATCCACTAAGCCAGCCTTCTTATTACTTGGTCAGAAGCCTGGAAATAGGACTTTAGTGAGATGTCCTCACGGCTCTGCAGTGTAGGGATGGAAAGCGCTTGGCCCATGAACTGTGTCTTCCTCTGTATTTTGTATAGAGTTGAGTCTGCTGCCACTGCTAACTAACATAAGACTAATAATGCATCCAATGCATATTCTGGCATTTCCCATTTCACCCTTCATTTGTTTTCCTTTCATCATTACCTCTGGAGTTCCAGCAGCCGCCGCTGTCTGTAATGTGGATGCATCCAGAGAGTTAATGCCTCCGAGGAAACAAGATGATCAATTGAACTCAGTGGTAGGCGAGAACTGGCACTAGCTGTGGTTCGTTAGGACTGTAACAGACCTGCAAGCCCATCCATGGGAAGTTATGGGTGACTGCGCTTTCCAGCCATTCTCCTGTGAGCTGCGTGACCCTTCTCTCGGGTGCTAATGAATACCTGTGCCCGTTGGGTGACAGTGGGGGGCAGGTGGCTAGTTTAGACTGTAGGCTCTTGGTGCAGGGCATTTGCCTTCCACATGCCCGCAGTCAGGGCCGACTCCAGGCACCAGGCACCCAAGCACATGCTTGGGGCGGTACCTGGTAAGGGGCGGCGGGGGGAGCGCGGCATTCCGTGGGGGGGGCGCTCCGGCGGCGCGGCGCTGGGGGGGCGGGCTCCGGTTGCGCGGGGCTCGGCGAGGGGGCGGCGCGGGCGCGGCGCTGGAAGGGGGTTCCGGCAGCGCTCGGCGGGGGGCATGTTCCGGCGGCACTCGGTGGGAGGGCAGCACGGGGCGTGGTGCTCGGGGGGGGGTTCCAGCACGCGGAGCTTGGTGGAGGTTCGGCGCGGGCGTGGCGCTGGAGGGGGTTCCGGCGGCGCTTGGCAGGGGGCGGGGTGGGCTCCGGCGTGTGGCGCCCGGCGGGGGGGGGCAGCGCGGGGGGCGCTGCTCTGGGGGTGGTTCTGGCGGCGCTCGGCGGGGGGGCGGCGCGGCGCTCGGCGGGGGGCCTGGGGGGCGGCGCTTTTTTTTGCTGCTTGGGGCAGCAAAAAAGCTAGAGCCGGCCCTGTCCGCAGTGCATATGTTACCTGCGACTGTGCTGTGGCAACGTATGCACCGTAACCAATATGTAGTGGGGCAGTGACGGAATAAGA
The DNA here is from genome assembly GCF_013100865.1 of Trachemys scripta elegans. Taxonomy (NCBI): domain Eukaryota; kingdom Metazoa; phylum Chordata; order Testudines; family Emydidae; genus Trachemys; species Trachemys scripta. The sequence goes on along the minus strand of NC_048299.1, from coordinate 274,868,374 downwards.
CTTGCCTCTTTTCCTTAGGGGCCTGATGTACAAGTGAGGAGGTAAAGATTTATCCAGGAACCAGGACATTTCTCTGCTGCTGCCCCAGATTTTCCTATAAGGAACTGCAGCAAGAAAGGGAATTTACTGAGAAGTTTTGTAAAGCGCAAGGGAAAAGTCTAGAGGTAGATTGACTACCCCAAAGGAGCTGGGCCAGGGAGTAAGGTCCCTTCCCACGCCCCTTGTATGGCCATACTAGGGCTACCTGGACATGGGGGCTGAGTCCAGTGCAGCCTGCAAGGACTTCCCTCTGGACACTCTGCCCAGGATGGGGAGTGGGCGGAGCCTTGGTGATGGACAGTAAAACGCCACCTTTCAAGGGGTCCTCGGAAAATGACTTCCTGCCCTGTAGAGCAAGTGGGGAGCGAGGGCGGCTCTTGGAGTCCAATGCCTCCTATGTCAGTGCCGTGCACGCAGCACCTATTACGCAAGGCTGTAGATAAAGGCACCATCCATAGGGGAATTCTTGAGCGGGTGAAGCAGGGGATCATCTGTTCTAATGCGCTCCTCTCAGCACCAGCATCTCTATCTCCTGTTTGGCTCAGTGGCTGCTCTGGCTCCCTCGTCTGCTTCTTTCTTCAACCCTTCCCCGGGGCCGCCAGCCAGCCATTATACCCCCCCACCACCACTCTTCCTCCCCCACCCCACCTCACCCCCATGCACCCTGGTTGTTGCTCCATCCTCACCCAATTCCATCGCAAAGTCCGGCTCTACAGGCAGGGCTCACTGGGTGAGGTATTATGGTGTGTGTTATATAAGAGGTGCAATTACATGATCAGAGTGGTGCCTTCTGAGCTTAAAATCTATGAATCCAAACCCTGTGTCAGCCTAGTCTCTAACAATCGGATGAGACCTATGTGGGGGGCAGATTACCCCACATCTGCCTACTGTGGGGGTTCTTACACCTGCCTCTGAAGCATCTGGTTCCAGCCACTGTCAGAGGTTGGATACTGGACCAGGTGGACTTTGGGTCTGCTTTGGCCCAGCAGTTCCTAGATTCCCTACCATTGGGGCCCAGCCAGTTCATTTGCCAAGTAGATTTTTATCCTTAAATCTATAAATGCTTCTTCCCCAAAACGTGGCTAAAAAATTGTGCCTTGCAGGCCACCAGATTCAAGTCATTTGGGGCTGAGGGGAAGGGAAGTGGCTCTGAAGTTAAGGGCCCCGATAAAGAGCCCCCTTTTTTATTCCAAGGGGGCCAGAGGTCAGACAGCAGCATGTCTTTGGGAGACAGGCAGACTCCGAGCTGAGCAGGTCCCTAGATTACCCCTATTGCTTGCTGTCTCCTGAGAAGTATGCGACCAGGGGAATCCACACTGACGGCTGGATGCTGACTGTTTTAAAGCAGTGATGGTGTCTTTCAAACCAGCTGCGTCAAAACTGCCTCTGTGCATTTGCTGCACGTTTCCAAATATTTCCTTTCATTCCCAATTTCACTCTTTTATTGTTTATTTTCTCCCTCTTAATAAGTCTGATTATCTTATTCACAGCATCAGTGTCTTAATACTCAGAGCTTATGTGAATTATCATAACCAGCCCCGAGTGAAAATAAATTAATCTGTTAGCTCAGAATAATTTCCTCTAGATAATTAAAACAAAAGTAAATTAAACTAATAGCTCTAATCTTTTCATTGCTACACAGTCATATTCCAGTTTGCAACAAAGCGTTTTGTGTTTTACCACTGTTGCAATGTCATTCAAGTCTACCTCTCTTCCTTAGTTATTTCTATGGTCCCCATTATCATGGTGCCAGAGCACCTCATGATCTTTAATGCATTTGCCCTCACAATACCCGTGAGGCCGGGAAATGCTACTGGACCCATTTTATAGTGCTTTTTGTAACTCTGAGACGTAGGAGTTCACTGAGCAGGGAAGACGTCTGATGTGTGCTCCCCTGAAACATTGTGCTAGATATAATATCAAAGGGACACATTGTCACCCTCAGCCCTGATCATTTATAAATACAGAACCTCCTGCCACCACGATTCATATTTAATTTGCCTATAAAAGCAAAACCCTAACCCCCCCCCCGGTGATGGTGTGTTTTTGTGTCTGCACAAGTCATTTGTAACAAGCGGGATGAAGCAAAAAGAACAGGAGGACTTGTGGCACCTTAGAGACTAACAAATTTATTAGAGCATAAGCTTTCTTGGACTACTGCCCACTTCTTCGGGGATGAAGGAATCGTTGTCCCACATGTTGCCCCCAACTGTATAGTGTAGAGGGGTGCAAATCTGCAGGGAAAGCCACTTTGGACCCATGTGGAGGGCTCCTTTCTATCTACATAGACACTTCCCATCTTCCAACAATATCTGGGCAGCTGCCTATCCCCCTAGGAAAAGTGAGCCAGCCCAAATGGGGGGAGCCTTCAGAACTGCTCTTCCCTGAAGGATGTTAATGCCTAAAGCCACTGGCAGCCTGGCTGTTGAAGGTGGTGTGCTGCTATGGACGGGGTTGGGCTGCAGAAGAACACAGAGTCCGCCTCCCCCTCTGGTCTCTCCATGCAGTTGACTAGAATCCATATTGCTGGAGGCCGCGACCCACATGTTCTCCTTGAGTCTGGCACATTGGTTCCCACAGACAGAGTCAGTGCAGTTACACCCGTGTTGAATTTGTCCTCTAATCTTCACTGGAATTGGCTTCCTGGAGCAGAGAAAGATTTGGTTTCAAAGAATAGTCCAGAGCATTGCATTCGAATGTAATGCCCAAATATTGAAAGTTTAGGAGACAGAAAAGCAGTGTTCCAAAACCTGCTGAGCTGGCAAACAAGGAAGGTTTGGGGGGTTTGTGTTTTTTAGGAACATGAAAAAAGAAATAGAGAATTTTTAATTGGGGAAGACACAAAGGATAATGTAGCTGACTCCGATGGAGGGAAAACAATATTTCATGTTACCAAAACGACTTTAGGGGAATGATATTATAGGAAAAGAAATCCTCATTGATTTATTTGTTTGTTTTTATTGCTCACCTTTATCAGAATACTGTAAAGCTAGAGATGCTAATCACTGGGAGACTTGACGGGATATTAATTCTGTCAGATGATATTTCTGGATTTACCTGAAGATACTAATTGGAACAACAACATACACTAGTTAGACGGATACAGATCTAAGATCTCCCCAGCTTTCATGTTGGCTTGCCATGTAAAATAACAGCAGAGTGCATCATTCCTCTGATCTAGAGGATAAAATAACTAGATCTAAATAGATACAAGGGGAAATATATAAATATATATAATAAAGCAAAATATGTGCACAGAAAGCAACCGAGCTGGTAATTACCTCAAGTTGTGGTGCCCTCTGGCCTGTAAGTCAGGCAGTCTCCAAATCAAAGCTCATTATGTCTCTAAGAAGTTTGCAGCTACCTCATCCAGGGAGGCGTGTTGTTTCACAGTTTACTGACTTGAATTAATACAGGAAGAGACATGATGGTGTCTGGCCTTGTCTAGAGGCACAAGTAGGGAGGAAGCCCTGTTCCCTTGTGCAGCCATGAAGCTGCTGGACATAATCCCGTCCTGTGCATTCCCTCGAGCACAACACTGAGAGGCTATCCCACAGTTAGCTCTAGCCACTTGCAACTAAGCAGGAAGGGATGGGGAGGGGGACGTGGCATAAACACGGCCCCACATCTCACTGCCTTGGCTAAAGGGCTGGCCAGACGCAGAGGGGAGAGGACACCATTCTACAGCTCCAAAAGGCACTGTACCTGCTTCAGGCAACAGGTTCCTTCTTTGCCTTTCCCCCAGGGGGGCTGGGCTGAAAAGTCACAAATGAGCCCTCAGACTCACAATAAAAGAAAGAAACAAAGACCCTGATCCACGACCACAGCCCATTGATGTCAGTGAAAAGATAGATTCCCATCGACATAAGGCCCTTTGGATCAGGCCCTTGATGAGCACATCTTGTCTGTCTGGATGGCTACCTTAGACCTTCCAGAACTTGCCCCAAATGCGTGCCCGCCTTTGTTAAAACCTGGGACGGATTTGCTGAGGCTGTCTCTAATCTGTGTCTCTCGCTCACCTTGACAAGGTTTTCTGTAGTCTTTACAGCAGCAGTCCTCAGTATTGCCTGTAGCCCCTAGGCTGAGGGCACACTGTTTAGCAGCCAGAAGACTGCATGGCGCTGGTCCGGGGAGAGGAAAATGAAGCCCACGATGGATGGATGGGTTAAATACAGATCTACTATAAATACAAACCCAGGGAGAGCTTTGTAATATAATCATTAATTACAATTATATTACTCCCCAAAATGAGTAATAATTAAACTACTGAGGACTTGATTAAGGGTCCTAGATGGTTTTGAAACCAGCTTTAAAACCAGCGAGGGGGTGATTTGTGGAAATTCAAATGCCTTTTTCACAAACCAAAAATTGCTGTTTTAAAATGGGATTTGAAAGGAATGAGCTTCTTCATCTGTGTAAACCTGCCTTTGAAACTGCTTTATAAGGCACATTTCCCAAGTGTGGCCATAGGGAGAATGACCTAATCTTCTTCTTGGCTATGGGCCACTTCCCAGGGCACAGCTCTCCTGGGACACACAATAATAATAGTTAGACTCCAGTGAAACATTGCATTGTCCATTTGCAGTGACTTGCGGGAACGATTTCTTCCAGCGCCATTTGCCCTGTGTTTTGCTGAGGCTCTCAGGTGTGGACAAAGCCAAGAGCTTTGGTGGAAACCCTACGAAACTACTGACTAGTTTTATAGTTGTCTAGTTTTGGGGCAAAATCTCAGAGGGGAAGAATGGTCCAGTAGCTAGGACTATCTATATAGCATGGTTAATAGCCCTTCCCTGTGTCATCGGGGTATTGTGAGCTACTCAAATGTGATGGTAATGGGAGCCATATATGTAGATGCTTTTCCCCTATAAACTGCCCTTCCCCCCCAGCCCACATGAAATTCAGTCCCACTTTGACCCAACAAACCTTTCAAAGAATCCAGTCTGCATGTGAATTCATGTAAGACAAACTCCAAAGCAGGAGAGCTTTTTGTCTTTTTTCTGGGTCTCTTACAAAAGTTTTACACAGCTGCGCATATTCCCAGTTTGCAGCCATTTTGCTCCCAGTCCCTTATCTGTGCAAGATGAAGGACGATTGTCACCAAACACTGGCCGATTTATACACTTTGCATGTCATAGGAAGAAGTGTCCTGCTTACCAATGATTGTCCCTGATAGACTATTGCCTTTTATTCAGAGACACACACACTGGCATCTTTCTTCATTTGGGCCCCACTGGTATAAAGCATTCTGCCTAAGCATTCTGTTGTCTAGGATATTAGCTGCAGAATTAAAAATGACAGGATGGACAATTTGACAGCAAAGTTTAATTAGGAAATAAATTGTGTTCAGTGAGAACACTGGAATTGGTGGCATCCCTCTCCCTGGGATATAAATCACAGTGTTTATCCAAGGCAAAAACCTCTACTACTACAGTTATTGCACCAGTGATTTCCATATCTCATCACTGGCAACAAATAAAGCCATATTGACAATGAGGAAGGATCTATTTTTGGCACTTGTGAGTGGGGAAAATAACAACATTTGCCATGTGTTTCTTGCTGACAAATATGAGAGCACTTCATAACTATATACATATAGGCGCCACTGAAATGCAGCCCGATCTGGGGTGGAGTACAACAGCACCCTATAACATGACAGCATATATATAATCTTGGCCTGTTGAAGTTGACGTGAGCTGTGGGTGCTCAGGACCTCTGGAAATCATGCTGTAGGTCTTAGATTGGTTACTGAAAACCTGACTCATCCACAGTTACCAGACACTGTTGAAAGTGTAAACCTAAACCGCTGTGTACATCAAACTGGGATGCTAATGACCTCAGCGCTGCCTTGTAGGGATATTGTGTGTTCAATGGTTTTAGAAGTTTGATTTGCATTGAATGAACAACTGACAGTTTAAAAGTTTATCCTAAGCTTATAATGAGTCAAGCCTCTTGCGTCTTCAGAATAAGATTAGGACGGACTCTTGCAAGAACAGGCTCTCTCATGTGATCGCTGTTGCAATCTACAGCTAGCCTCTATCTTTGGACACTTCTCTTTCCAGGGCTAAGAAGGACAGAAATGCATGAAAATGTATGATTAGAACTCCTGGCTCCCAGACCTGTGTTCAGCCCCAAGACCAAGAGACTTCAGCTCACCCTGAAATCCATGGGCTTGATTCTCAGCCTCACTAGGGCCCTTTTACACCCTGCTGGCAGTATAATGGAGCTCGACAGTGGGCAAAAAGAGCCTCCTAAATGTAGCCTCTGTTCCCAGCCTGTGTAGAGTTGGCATGAGGTCTCATGCTGCTCCCAATCCCAAAGGCGTGTGCCTGGAGAACACGGCTCTAAGGCTGTTCTCTTCTTTCCCAGGCCCATAGGCAGCCATGGGAAGTGGAGCATAAAGTCACAGCAGCACTGAATTTGTTTTAAGTTATACCCAGGGCTAGAGAGGCCTCAGTCAAACTACTGGGGATCACAAAAGTGGTTTAAAGCCATACCCCAAGCATAGGGAGGGAGCAACTGTGAATTGGGCCCCATATTTCTTATGGCAGAACCGAGCCCTTTGCATCTAGCAATTGCAGAACTTCAGCCCACGAGAAGCTAGTGGCATCGCAACAAGTATGGTATATTGTAAAGCAATTTACGTGCATGACTAAGCCCTACTCTGATTAGCCAATCAGAACAAAACAGAACAAGTCCAGCCAATTGGAACAAACCTGCTGCTGATTTGTTGACCGGCTTTGTTGTCCCACAGCCTCTTGCAAACAGTGTGAGCATCAGAATCGCCCGTTCCGCCTCAGGGCTTCTGTGCACAGCACAGTTTGTAATTTAGGGGTCAAAGTGGTTATCAGAAAAGTAGTGGCTGAGAATAAGCTTGTCACAGTGAACTACTATCACTCCATTGCTCCAGCATCCATCAGACTACAGGAATTGTTCTACATCGATCGCGTGGTAGAAGAGAAGAAGTGTGTGTGTGTGTGTGTGTGTATGTGTGCGGGGAGGGGGGAGATTGTATAATAATAAATGATTGGCACAGAATCAGCAGTATTAATAATCACGGACTCATGCATATGTTAATTCCCAGAAAAAAAACTTCATTAAGGTTGAGATCACATGGGGAGTACATCTCAGTAACTGATATATTCATATAGCTTCTTTTACTCCAAAGGATTTCAAAGGGCTTTGCATGATAGGTATATAAAGATATATATAAATCCATGGTACGCCCACATCTTGAATACTGCATACAGATGTGGTCTCTTCATCTCAAAAAAGATATACTGGCATTAGAAAAGGTTTAGAGAAGGGCAACTAAAATGATTAGGGGTTTGGAACAGGTCCCATATGAGGAGAGATTAAAGAGGCTAGGACTTTTCAGCTTGGAAAAGAGGAGACTAAGGGGGGATATGATAGAGGTATATAAAATCATGAGTGATGTGGAGAAAGTGAATAAAGAAAAGTTATTGACTTGTTCCCATAATATAAGAACTAGAGGCCACCAAATGAAATTAATGGGCAGCAAGTTTAAAACAAATAAAAGGAAGTTCTGCTTCACACAGCACACAGTCAACCTGTGGAACTCCTTGCCTGAGGAGGTTGTGAAGGCTAGGACTATAACAGGGTTAAAAAGAGAACTAGATACATTCATGGAGGTTAAGTCCATTAATGGCTATTAGCCAGGATGGGTAAGGAATGGTGTCCCTAGCATCTGTTTGTCAGAGGGTGGAGATGGATGGCAGGAGAGAGATCACTTGATCATTACCTGTTAGGTTCACTCCCTCTGGGGCACCTGGCATTGGTCACTGTCAGTAGGTAGGATACTGGGCTGGATGGATCTTTGGTCCAACCCAGTATGGCCATTCTTATGTTCTTATGTAAGTCATTTCACCTATCACAGAAAAACAGCTACTTCTGGGGTGGAACACAGCAGCTGTTTAACAGCACACCACAATAGAAAACTATGGTGGCAGATTAGATTGCTGATTGGCTGGTAATGGAATATGTGGCTTTCATCTCTTAGTTACCTGTTCAAAGCTGGATATTCAATGGCCTATGTGAAAGGCCTTGGTGGAACTCAATTGTTATAAAGTTCAGCAAGTTGATAGGTTGCTTGTAACCATGGTTTATTACCATCAATGTTTCATTCTGCTGCTATGTTTACAACTAGAGCAGGGCAAATAATGGATTTTTCAGTTTGTTGGCTATTTTAAAAAGTTGAGAAAAAATCCTTCTGGGTTGAATGAAATGTTTTGGTTCAACACAATCAAAATGTTTTGTTTTGATGTGAATAATTTTTAAACATTTTTGATTTTTTAAAAATAAACCTGAATGTAATTTTGACAGAAAAATTCTTTTCAAGCTGAAACATCAAACTGTTTCATTTTGAAAATGTCTAAATGAAACATTTAGATTTTTTCAGACATTTTTTAGGGTTTTTTCCCCCTGAGTGAAGAAGTCATTGAAATTGATGTGAATTAACAAAACATTTAGATGTTGCCAAATCAGCATTTTTCACTGAAAAGGAGCTTTGTGCAAAAAAATTTCACCCTGCTCCATTTATGATGCATGCTCCTCACATCTGTGTTTATTTTTAAGCATTTTTTTTCTATTTTTATCAATTTAAATTTTCACAGTTACAGGAAATTATGTGGGCAATAATTATTTAACGTCAGTAGACATTCAAATTCCAAAACTTAAAACTTTATAACTGTTAAAACACAAACGGTCAACGTCATACATCAAAATTTTAGCCTTAAATCAAACTCTAATACATTCTCAAGCAGCATTTTTCTTACTTTGCTTCTTTGTAAATGTCTATTATTAATGATGGAAACATCGTCTTTTTCTCTGTGTGTGGTGAAATTAATGTTTATCGACATTTACTGATACAAATCTAATCCTTCCAAGCCTTGCTATGATTTAAGATGCTTTCCTGCATAAGGGCTTGATGTGGGAAGTGTTAAGGCAGAAAAGATTTAAATTAAAGAGTTTAATAGTTTGCTTAGATCAAAAGCCATGAGCCTACCTAACGACAGTATAAAAGAAAAGTAACTAGAGCCCAAAATCAAAGGCAGGTGCCCTCGGGCTTACACACAGTCTGTGCCTTTGCTGCTCTGCAAACCTGTAGCAGGAAGACCAGATAATTTATGTCAGGGTATAAAAGAATGTGTCAAGATGCTGGGCAAGCAAAGCCCATCTTTCAGTTGACCACCTTTCAGTTGACCACCTTGATCCATCAACTACAAATGTCCCCAGTACATAGACTGCAACAGACCCTGCAAGAGCATGATTGAGGTTAGCGATGGCCATGCCTTGCACTATAATCAAGTCATCCAGAGTTAACAGTTCAGCAAACACAGACTTAGATCTTGAAATTACACTGCTCTGTAAATTGCTGGCAGTATCGGACAGAATCAGTTGAACAGGAGTTACCTGAGCCTTAGTTCCAGAATGAAAAGGTTCAGCGCTGCATCATTCTGATCCGAGAAGAAGTTCCTGCCTGAAAGGAAAATGCCTGTTGATTTCATTGTGAGGATGTAAAAGAGAGGGTCTTAAGTGATTATATAACAAATCCCACTGATATGACATGCCTCTTTCACAGCTTCCTTATGTGGGGAAACACATCACTGTGGTAACTGCTGGTTGTACTAGAATTACAATAGAACACAGATGTCCCAAGTGAGGTTGAGGCCCCACTGTGCCAGGTGCTGTACAAACACATAGGAGAAGACAGTCCCGGCACCACAGCTGACAATCTAAATCAGGAGTGGGGAACCGTTTTTCTATAACGGGCCATAGACCCAGAGAAAAAAATCAATCACAGGCCACACACAGTCCCACAGGAGGGCGCCAAGGCTCGGGGCTTCCCGCCCACGATGTGGTGAGCTGACGCTCGCAGCTCCGCCCCGCGGGGAGGGCACCAAGGCTCCGGTCTTCTGACCCACGGGACCAAGTCTTGCCACGGGCCGGATGAAATTGAGCAATGGGCCAGATGCGGCTCGTGGGCCATAAGTTCCCCACCCCCGATCTAAATAGACAAAATGTGGGAGGAAGGAAGTATTGGTATCCCCTGAAGTCCAGAGAGATAAAGTGACTGGCCCAAGGTCACACAGGAAGTCTGGGGCAAAGCCAGAGCCTAGATTTCCTGAGTCCCGGACCAGGGCCTTAACCACAAGACCCTTCTTCCTCTCTACCTCAGAATTCTATCAATGAAATACTCAGGTGGTAACTTTTACAGGGAGAAATTGACCCAAGAGACATGCTGGACGCTCCCAAAGCAGAATCTTTAAGGATGATCTAGTCTTTATCACTTAGAATCTTTTAGAAATGTCTCCAACGCTGATTAAGCAAAGGGGGCATCCTGAGGCACTGGTTAAGCAACATTTCCTGAGTAGCTTTCCTCAGCAAGAAACAAGCAAGGACCTCAGGTTAGAGGCAAATGCACTGGTACCTTGTCTATTCAGCTTCCAACCAAACATCTCCCAAGCCCCACTGACATCAATGGAAAAATTCCCATTGATTCCAAAGAAGCCACAATTTCACGTCCAGTGTTTGTGTACCTTACTATGGGACCACATTTTCCAAACAGATATATGCTTAAGAATGCCCCTGAAAAATATGCACAGGAACATCTGTCTGAAGCATCGGGCACTGACCACTGCAGGAGACAGGATACTGGGCTAGTTGGATCACAGATCTGATCCACTAGACCAATTCCTAAGTTCCTATGCACCCAGTTACCATATCGGGCACAGATGGAAAAATCTGGTCATAATATGAATGTTGTAAGGGTTATCCTTGCTTCAGCTCTGTCACGTGCCTTTAGTAAAGCATACTAAAGAAGCCCCAGAGCCCTGTACATGGTACATAATTTGAAAGGATTCAGAGTAGCAGCCATGTTAGTCTGTATCCACAAAAAGAACAGGAGTCCTTGTGGCACCTTAGAGACTAGCAAATAAATTTATTTGTTCGTCTCTAAGGTGCCACAAGGACTCCTGTTCTTAATTTGAAAGGAGAGAGCTAAGAGGAATTAAGAAGCAGAGGAATTAGAACAACGAAAAGGTTTAAGCTTTACTTTGAATTGCTAAAATGAGCCAGTAACACAGGTCTTCCAAGGGAAGGAGCACCATCAAAGACCCATGCACAATGGTTTACATGAGGAACGCATGAGGAACAGAGGAAGGATCTGCGGTATGGGGGAATAAACACACAGGTGGGCATTAAGAGGTCCTGATTTCTAAACCTTGCTCTGCTATTTACTTGATATGCGACTTTAGGAACATCTCTTCATCTTCCTGTCTTGGTTTCTTTCATATGTAAAATGGCCATAATACTACTTGCCATTTGCCTCACAGGCGGCTTTTGGAAGGATTAATTATTTCATGTCTATTACAGTTATTTAAATGTACAATGTGCTATAGAAATGCTGAGTACTGTTACAGAGAAAAATCAAGTTTCAGAGTGGTCGCCGTGTTAGTCTGTATCAGCAAACACAGTGAGGAGTCCTTGTGGCACCTTAGAGACCTTGAATTCGTTAGTCTCTAAAGTGCCACAGAGAAAAATCAAATGAGTCGCAAGCTTCTGGTCAGATTGCAACTTGGAGACGGGGGCGGCTCTAGGCACCAGCAAAGCAAGCAGGTGCTTGGGGCAGCCCATTTGCAGGGGCGGCAGGGATCCAGCATGGGAGCTGAGAACCAACAGGGGAGCTGTAGTTCCTTCGTTAGCTCCCTGGCTATACAGCCAGCCCCGGAGCAGGGAAAGAACTACATTTCCCAGCATTCCCTTGGCCGCTACCAACAGGAAAGGGAGGTGGAGGGAGGGAGGTAGCTGAAACCTCATGCTGCAGCTTGCTGTGAATGGAGAGCTCACTGCTAGAGCGGGGTGGCCCTGGGAACCGGGAACAAGTGTGCCCAAGGAGTAGAAGGCTTTGGCCCAGATATCCCCTTCTGAAGACGTTCCCAGACTGGATTAGGGATACTGGTGTGACCTCACCTTGCAGCCCCCAAAGAAAGAATTGGGGGGACTAAATGGACAGTGCCCCTCGCTATCTGAAGCCTAGCAAGGGAGGTACGTGGATCCCACTAGACTTTAAAATGAAAAGTAAGGGAGGGGAGGCTCTGGACCTGGGCAGCTTTAGATACAGAACCAGGCAGGTAGGAGGATTTCCACATCTGAGCCATGGAAGCAGAAAATGATTTTTCCTTTCCAGATTTAGCTAATATTCAGAAAGGGAATCGAGCACCTGCCCTCCAGATTTGAACACCTCAACATTCAGGAGCGCTCAAGCTCAATTCGGGCAGCTGTTACTTCATTTCTCCCAAATCAAATATACTGATCCACTGTAACTTGCTGTAGAAAAAGTAGGATAAAATTGAGCAAGAAATGCTTCCCAGTGGTTATTAGGACTGGAATTGCTATTTTCAACAGCCATTGCTTTTTTTTTTTTTTTTTAGTTTTATTTGTTTAAAAGGAAGACAGTGATATTTCATTGGCAAATTCCCCATAGAAACAAAGAGTGGAACAAAAGAATAATAAAGGCACCTCAACTTTTCCTCATTTATGGAGGACAGTCTTATAATATGCATCCAGATATCCTCCAATCACACAAGCTGAAAATTGTTCCACTTTACTAGAGTTCTGTAACCATATGGGAACCAATCCTGTCTGTGTTCTGTGCACACCCAAAATTCCTGCTGAATGACCCGCCCTGGGAGCGAGTTACCAGTGACCCAGGGCTGGGGCGGAAGGAGGGTCAGTTGGCAGGGGAGAGCCCAGGACTGGGGCAGCAGGGGGTGTGGGTGGAAGGGGGAGAGCCCAGGGCTGGGGCGGCAGGAGGTGTGTGGGGGGGCACTGGTGGGGGAGAAGAGGGGAGCCCAGAACTGGGGCAGCAGGGGGTGCAGGTGGGGGGAGAGCCCAGGGCTGGGGCAGCAGGGGACTTGGGGAGCACTGGTGGGGGGGAGCCCAGAGCTGGGGCAGCGGGGGTGTGGGTGGGGGAGGGAGAGAGCCCAGAGCTGGGGCGGCAGGGGGTGTGGGTGGGGAGGGAGAGAGCCCAGGGCTGGGGTGGCAGGGGGTGTGGGTGGGGGGGGAGAGCCCAGGGCTGGGGCGGCAGGGGGATGTTGGGGGTAGCCCAGGGCTGGGGTGGGGGGCCAGCCAAACATTTTTTTGCTTGGGGTGGCAAAAAACCTAGAGCCGGCCCTGCTTGGAGAAGATGGATACAGCCAGATCATGAAGGGGACAATTACCATAAGCAAACTGCGAAGAAGTCACTCTTTGTGCCAATGCTTTCATTGCGGTCGGTTGTTAAATAATTATGAAGATGTTTACTAAATTAAATCAAAACATGCTGACAAGTGATTATCTAGCTCTGTATGCAAGGGCAGATGGGACTTTTCTAGCCAAGTTCAGTGCCACAGAGACTGAGCTAAAAGGGTTGAGTTTACTTTAAAATGTAACAACATTAGTATTTCTGCTGTGATATTCCTGTAGAAATCTGCTTTAAAAAAAGATCCGTTCACCTCCACACATGCCAGGAAATACAATTATATCATCTTTAGTGGTTTGTTAAACTAACAATCAGAAGTAACACAGCAAGTCCAACTATCCGTTCCCATATATCTGGGGATTATGTTTTAATTAACCAATTTATCTAGTGTCTTATCTAAGCTTCCTATGCAAAGAAAAAAACAGCTGCAAGGCTAAAAGACGCTCTAGACAATCAGAGTCCTCATGTTGTTTTGGGCCAGACATAGCAAATGCCTGTGGTGACAAATGCATATTGATGAAGTGCACATTTGACTAATTGAACATCGAATGAAACTTCACACTACACCAGTGCGGGAGGGAAAATATTAAACTTACTTTTGGCCAATTGATCTAAAATATTAAGCACACATTCGAAAGCAAAGGGAGGGGAGAGGATGGGTCATCAGGTTAACCCCACCCAGGCTGAGAGAACAGATATGAATGACTACTCAAAGCCTTGGAGGTTTTATGTATGCCCAAGACTATCCTATGCCTGGTCACCAGTTTAACCCAAGTCTGTGGTATTTAGATCTTTGGTACAAACGTTGGCAGTTCCAGTTAGCTAGTTAGCTATGGTGGTTATCATAATATCTCCCCAGAACTGCATTCTAGCCTGTTAGTTGTCTTGTTGGATAGTTTTATTTTACCTTTTCAATTGTAAGCTCTTTTGGGCAGGGACTAAAATGTATTATATGTTTGTACAGCACCTAGCACAATGAGCCCTGACTTGGTTGTGGCCTTTAGGTGCTACTGCAATATAAATGTTAATACCCACATTGGTGTTGGGCATCAAAATTGTATTGAGACTCGCATAATATATTCTGTGTAATGGAGCCTCCTTCTTTCCATCCTGGCTCATCCGTTTTCTCTTGGAATTGTTCTTGTTGCTGTTACTTTTATTCATTTGTGGTTGTTTCAAAACTAGGTGTTGTTGCACACTCTGAAAATGGTCTAGGCTTGGGCTCACTCTAATTTCCTTCTGCAGCCAGTTACCCATTTGAAGAACCTCTGCCAAGAACGACTGTCCCTCAGCTCCTGAACTCTCCACCCTGAGCCCTAACAGCCTTAGACTCTCAGTCAAGCATGGCTGTCTCAGTGAATCATGAATAGAAAAGTGGTCTCTGAGATAATTAGGCTCTACCCTGTTGAAAGCCGTAAAGATTAGGACCCAGAATCAAATGGAGGATGCCTATGCCCTCAGAGGTTTCCCTGCTTAAGGCCACTGTATATTGCACAAGTTGGAGTCTCTATTTGGTCCTTGCCTTCAGACCAGCTAGAGGGCAGGTCTAGACTTTAAACGTTGCATCAGTGCAGCGGCTTTAATGAAGCATCCGAAGAAGTGAGGTTTTTTACCCATGAAAGCTTATGCCCAAATAAATCTGTTAGTCTTTAAGGTGCCATCAGACTCCTTGTTGTTTTTGCTTTAAGGAAGATGCTCTAGGCCAATGGGAGAGAGCTTCTCCCATCGGCTTAGTTAATCCACCTCCGCAAGAGGCGATAACTATATCTTCTTCTGCCAACATAGCGCTGTCTGCACCTGAACTTAGGTCGGTATAACCACATCGCTCCTGGGTGTGGATTATTCACACCTCTGAGTGACATAGTTATCCTGAAGTTATTCTGTAGTGTAGACCAGGGCAGAGACTTTAATTATAAGTTTACTTGCAATATATCATCCAACCATTAGATGCCTCTGTGTGCTGTTTGGCGTTCCAGATGGGGGGCGTATATAACAGGAGACACAGCTAGAACTGGAGCTGTGTGGAAACCTGTTTGCTTACTTCTGTAGTTGTAGCTATTTTCTTAAAAAAAAAAACCACCATCAGTTCAAGAAGCATTGTGATTCCACATATAACAAAGAGCTATAGTGATATGGTATATAGCTAGCAACCTATTCTTAAAATGATCCGGTTATTATTCAGCTCAGTTTCATGACATTCAATAACAGGGGTTTTATGCTCAAGAAAGATGCTGGAATATGGGTCCTATATTTTAATTTGAACTAATAGGTTCCTGCTCCATTGTGTAGGCTTCACAATAAATTATAGAAACTGATGAAGCTGATATTTTTAGCTTCATATCTCATTTGGAAATTACATTTACATCTAATGGGAATAATCTTGCTCAAATAATCATTATTATTAATAATAACAGCAGCACAATATAAGTAAAAAATATTAGTCTGGAAGCAAATACAGATCAGTAAATATAAATGAAGATTGATTAGTAAATATACCAATTGTGGCTGGGAAACAAACAATTATAAATGGTTCTCCAGGCAAGACAGATGTAAGTTATTCAGGAACAGGCATAGGTAATGAGTTATGGGTCTCTGACAACTCCCTATGCGAGAAGTGTACCCATCACAAAAACACCCTCACCTAGGGAACTTGGCTATATCTGCAGAGGATCAAGGACTAAATGGGTCGTGGAGTCTGAATTAGGAAGTTATTACTAAAAATGGTCCCTCCAGGCAGAAGGTAACCACTGGGTGAGGGGAAGAAGAGGGATAAGTCCCCTGACGTTTTATTATACAGCTGATGTCTTTCCTCAATGCAGCTGCTGGTTTTGTACATTCTCACACCTCCTCCCTGCCCCCAGTTTTGTATGCACTGCCCTTCCACCTGAGCGAGGAAAGCTGGTCTTCTAGTTAAGGTACAGTACTTAGACTCCAGAGCCATAGGTTCAAGTCCTAGCTTTGGGATTTTTCTGTATGATCTTGGGTAAGTCACTTGATCTCTCCGGGCCTCAGTTCCATATCTGTAAAATGGGGATGAAAATGATCATTTTTGCCTAATCCTTTGCCTGTTTGGATTGTTCTATGTGTGAGGCAGAGTCTGACTTTACCACGGGTATGTACAACACCTAGCACAATAGGCCCCCAATCTCAGTTGGGGCCTCTAGGCATTACTGTAATACAAATAAACAAATAAGCAGGGTTAAGGCATGTTTCCCACATATTGGGGGAGGAGAGTGAGGGAAGCTAGCAGGAATATAACTTACTATGCCCCTGCCCATTCTGTAGACCCAGGATTTTTACCTACAAGGCTGTTGATCTTTCGTGTTTCACCAATATTAATGTAAGCAGAGTCAGAATGAGCTCTACCCTGACATCTGGTGGTGAATTGTGGCGAGTTGTGGAAAAGAACTTCAGGGGCTGATCTTGTTTGCATAGGCACACCCACCCCGCCTAGCATGAGCCCACAGCCGCCCAAATGGTCACTTTGGCTGCTGTTGGATCCCCAGTTTCTCTGTTATTGGGGCAGGAAGAATAAAGTGTTGTTACCCTGATTATGTGAATCAAGGCCAGTGGAACTGTTTTATGACACAGGGTCTCACCATCAACTAGGTAGCACTCACTAGACAAGGGACATAGGTTCCAAAACCCAGTGAATTGAGAGAGGCTGGGGACAGGTATTTGTACCTGATGGTATGGGTACCTTTGAGGGCCTGGAACACCAATTGCACCTGCTCCTCCTTCTCCTCTCTCTCTCTCTCTCCCCCTCTCCCTCTCCCTCCCTTCCTTCACTGTAGAATAACAGAGCTAATTTTGATTCCATTAGGAGTCTAGTTACAGGCTGCTGAGCTGAATTCACTTTGGGCCAATGGTACACCAGCACTGGGGCTCCCCTACTGCAAGCAGAAATCACTAAAGAGCTAAACTTACTAAGAGCTGAGATCACTGAGTGCTGTGTTAACTAGTGGGGGAGCCTGAAGATATATTGCTAAGCGGCTAGCAGAGCGAAGCAGTTTGTGGGACAGTTGGAGCAGCCCATTGGACGGTGAGTGGAGTGAAGTGGAGCAGAGCTGAGCAGTTTGCAGGATGGTTGGAGCAGTCTGCAGGACAGCGAGTGGAGTGAAGCGGGGCAGAGCGGAGCAGTTCGTGGGATGGCCGGAGCGGCTCACGGGATGGCTGGTGGAGTGGAACGGCTCGTGGTGAAGGCTGCAACAGAACCCCACGGATGGGCGGGGCAGTCGGCCTCGGACCACGTAAGGTGCCCCATAACACCCCGCATGCCCCGTTTCCCCCCCTCCCAATTTCCACCCAGGCTGGAGGGGTAAAACTCTGCAGATAACCTTTTGAACTCTGGGGCTGCACTGACCAGGGACAGAGACTTTTGGGTTGCTGGACTCGAGACTTTTGGGGTGTTGGACTTTTGGGACTTCGGGGTGATCTTTTGGGTGGTTGGACTTAAGACCCTGAGGGGAAAAGGACACTGCCCAACTTACTTGGGGGTGGGTCTTTTGCTCATGGTTTGTGTTATGAATCCTGTTTGTGGTGTTTCCCCAACATAATGCCGCACTGTTTCCCTCCTTTATTAAAAGAATTTTGCTACACTCAGACTCCGTGCTTGCGAGAGGGGAAGTATTGCCTCCTAGAGGTGCCAGGGGGTGGTATGTAATTGTCCCAGGTCACTAGGTGGGGGCTCAAGCCGGTTTTGCATTGTGCTATTGGAACGGAACCCCTAGATACTGAGCCCGGCCCTTGTTGCTGCCAACTCAGATGGGCAGAAGGGTTACATTAAATTCAGACAGATAGAGCAAGTTTTACCTTTTTTTTCCTCTTTTTAAATTTGCTTTTCCCATTTTTAATTAAAAAAAGAAAAAGACACAAGTCACTAGCCAGGAGCTAATCAGGGAAGTTAGAGGCTGTGTGGGCAGTGGCGGATTAATAATTTTGCCGCCCCTAGGCCGGGAAATAATTGCCGCCCTGGCCCCGCCCCGACTCCGTCCCTTTCCCACCCCCATTCCAACCCCCTCCCCAAAGTCCCCGCCCCAACTCCACCCCCTCCCTTCCCCTATTGGATCCCGTCCCCAAATCCCCGCCCCCGGCCCCGCCTCTTCCCCCAGCGCGTGGCGTTCCCCCTCCTCCCCACTCCCTCCCTGCCCCGCAAAATGCTGTTTCGCGGAGCAAGCGCTGGGAGGGGAGGGGAGAGAAACAGGACGCGGCGGTCCACTTGCAGAGGAGGCTGAGGTGAGCTGGAGCCGGGGGGCAGGGCGTGGAGGGGAGCTTCTGCTCCTGCAAATTTGCCGGCCTAGGCCTTGTCGGCCTAGGCAATAATACGGCACTGTGTGTGGGAGAACTAGCATTGACCTTGTATAATGCACGGTCAGGGGCCGAAAAAGGGTTTTCTTATAAATTGGCTCAGGTTTTAATTTCTCCAGGACTGGGCACCGGGAACCTGGCTAATTTCTCCTATTCAGCCAAAGGTTAAGTGAGGCACAGAGAGTGAGCTGGGAAACAGTGTGGAAAGAGTGCTACTGTCTCCATTGATAGAGGCATTGATCCTGCAAAGCACAGGTGCAGGGAATTACCCATAGTACACCAAGCAGGGACTGTGATCCTGGTTTAAAGAGAGCACTGATGTGTCACTGTCAATTAGCTCCTGCCCCATAGCAAGGCCTAAAAGGGAGTGTGTCGCTCAGAATCTCATTTGCATGATGAAGGATTGGGTTTAAACGCATATCTCTTGTGACACACCAATTCTCCACTCACACTGTCTATGTATTTCCACCATGTTGCCTGAGAACCCTGTCTATTTCTGTAACCTGTGCATTTGTAACTGAGGGAGATGGTACACAAGTGAATAGAGATTTATTAGTGCTCAGTGCCAAAGACAATGGATGAAATCTCGGCTCAGTTGACCCCAGTGGAGCAGGATTTCCCCTCATGTCTATTGTTTAACCTCACTTGCACCCAGATGTAATCTCCACCTGTACTTATGTGGAATGCAAGTCTTTACACACCTTACCACACAAACACTTGCAGGATCAAGGCCAAAGTGCAGTGTCAGTTTGTAGCTTGGTATTATTCTTTAACTTCTACAATTAAAAGTCTACTGTCTGCAGAGGTAGCTGCGTGTTATAGTGGAGAGACACACACTGTGCTCCCTCCAGGAGAATTTATGTTTCCCGTCTATCTTTTGCTTATTTTCCTCTAACCTACAACACAAGCCATCCCAGGGGAAAGCATAGGTTCGCTCATTGCATACAGACAGCATGGAAATCCTCTCCTAAAAATAATAGTTTGAAAATGCCTGTGTGTTACTTGAAATCTCTCTGTTTTAAAACTGATTAATAAGCTGTGACACACAAAAGCTTCAATTCAGATAAACAGCAAGCTCAAAGGTTTATCTGAACCCCATTCAACATCTTTTATCTAAAAGAAAGAAAGAAAGAAAAAGAAAATCTGGGGTGGAAATCTCTTTAGAACAACAATTCACAAAATCTGTTGGGTTCTGAATGCCCTTCCAGCTCAGGGCTTTTATCCACACATATAGGGATCCAGACTTTAGTCTTCCCTCAGTGCAGGAACCTCTGGTGTGAAGCATCTGTATGTGGACTAAAATACTGTTTTGCATGAAGAGTCAATGGGATTTGTGGTGGTTTTAGCACCAAGTCCTTCATATCTATCTAGTGATCTGTGTTACAGTGAGGAGAACACAGTAAGAGACAGGGTATTGTCCAGATGTGCTCCTGTGGGCCAGAAAAGTGCTTCCCAGTGCTTTTGAGGATGAATGCTCTGTATAAGATGCAAGTGAAATCATTTTGGATGACATTATGTTATAAACAAGCTACCACAATCTACTGTATAAATCAAGCCAGAGGCTGCATGTCAGCCTGGCCCCTAGAAGCAATTCCAAATCAGCCTGTCACAGGTATTCGTCCCACTTCCACCCAGAGATAGATGTGAATTGTATCAGGACTGATGAGTGTAAGTCCCAGTGTAAGTCATTGTGTGGCAGAAGCAGCTGCGAAATTGTATGTCAGCTGTGAAAATATTGCACTCAAAGCTTCTTGGTGTGAAATTTGTTATAGCTAGGTCTCGTCAGAATGCTATTTTTGGTGCCATCGGCACTGAGAGTCCAATGCGGAAACATCTTTATGCTTTTAGAAAAAGATGATTGTGGCCACGGCCTGCAGTCTTGGTTTGATTTTCCAGACGGATATAGCATGTTTTTCTTTACCGATTTGAACTGCACTGTGTTAATTTGATTCATTACAAAGCAGATGAAAAAAATCCAAAAGTCATATAGGAATATATGCATATAGTCCAGCATTTCTTCTACACTTGGAACTTTTCACCGTCAAAGTACCATGCGAATGGGATGGCACCCATCTTGGCTGACCCCATGAACCGAACAGGGGATCTCCAGAGCAAAAATCACAAGCTACTACAGCTTGAGTTAAAGGTATCTAGCTGTGGGGGAGGGAGAGTGTAACATTCATTTCCTCTATGGATCAGGCACACAAGGGGAACTGTAACCAGTCAGTTCCACTAATTTAAGCTAGGACCTGATGCATCTTCCTTTGAAGTCAATGGCATAACTACCAATGACTTAAATTGTTATTTAATTACATTTGTATTGCAGTAATGACTAGAGGCCCAAACTGAGATCGGGGCCTCATTCTGCCAGATGCTGGACATGCACATCGTAAGAGACAGGCCCTGCCCCAAAGAGCTTACATTCTAAAGACATAAGTCAAACAAAGGGTGGGAGAAATGAATTATTATTATCCCAAATTTACACCTGGAGAAGTGAGGCAGAGAGAGGTTAAGCCGTTTGCCCAGGGTCACAGAGGAATGTGGCAGAACTGAACTGAATCCAACCTCACCACACCTTCACTGCAAGACCATCAAAGGAGAGAAGGAGCTGGGCGCATATTGTCAGGACACCTCCCCTGAGATAGGTAAATAAGTATTGGTCAAAATCAGTGTGGGTTTTTGTAGGCAAAACTGTTAGTGATATTTCTCACCAATTTCTTGTTGGTGATCTCACATGCAAAGGACATTTTGGTCTTATGAACTGACTGGTTTTCTTTTCTTGTTTCTTCTTCCAGAAAGGCATGTGAAAACTCAAAAGACCATAAAAAAATCCACCTTCCCTGATAAATATTTTAACCAAATCTAGTTTTATTACCCTCTGGTTTAATGGTGGGGAAACAGGATGAAGGTGGATACATTTTACTTGCAATGACTTTGCCACTCATTGAAGAAAATGGAATTGCACGAGAGCAGAATCTGGCCCAGGGAGGGTAAGCCTCCATATTTTATATTTTAGTGCTGAAGTCAGACACTTGAATCCCTATTTAGACTTCCAATTAAATAGTCCAGAGGGGCTGAGCTCCTGCTGCTCCCCTTGACTTCAGTCGTTCTAGTCACATACGTGTTTGAGCACCTTTAGATCTCATATTCGCTTTTCAGTAAAATAGAGATCCAAGCCATGAAGTCTGGATCCGGACCCCCAAAGATCAGTGGTGTTCTATGGGTACCTTTTCTCAATAGAAAAGTCTATAGTGGAATTTGTAATCTCTGTCCTTCCTAAGGCTTCTGTTTTCCTCGGAGAGACAAGGTGGGTGAGGAAATGTCTTTTATTGTTGGTGAGACAGACAACACAGCTACAACTACACGGCAAATCTTCTCCTTCATCTCTAGTCATAGTGGTTTGATGAGTCGAAAAAAGCAAACATCACCCGTCTATAGCTATATGCTGTGTACGTTATTATTTTGAGCTGGATGGTTAATGGTGGTGAAAGGTATTACGTTGACAGCCCTGAATTCTTAACAACTTGGGCCTAATTCTCCTCTAAATTCTGGACCTAATTCCCCTTGATGTACTCTGTCTCCAGGCTGACTCTCCTTGGAGGGGGTCCTTCACTAGCAGTCATTACAAGATAAATTCTGACTGCATCAATAGAGGGCAGTGAATGCTACAAAGGATGGTCTGATGGTGGCTCTCACTGGGCATGAAGGAAGTTGTAGGGTCTAGCCCTGGCTATGTGGGCAAGTCACTCCACTCCATGCTCTGTGCCTGTCTTTACTCATCTGTAGCCTATTCACGTTCAATCCTAAACACCGCTTTCCCTATCATCCTGTTACCTTTGTCTTTAAACACCACCCAGCAGACCTACAAAGACAAGGCTGCGATACGACCAGCCCTTTCTCTCTCCTATGATACGTCTCTGTCATATGCTGCCAGTACAAGCCAGTTTGACTCTACCACAATCTCTGCTATGTTGATTTTCCCAATCTTAGGCTGCAAGTGTTTAAAGCTGGCAGCCTAGGGATTGGCCATCACAGTTCCCCGGGCCATGATCCTTTGTGAAAGTTTCCCTCCAGGATTGGTTTGTTTGTCTTGCACACACCAAAATTAGCTTTCTCTCTAAAGACCCGTGGGAAGCAGAGAGGATGGTTGGCATGGCACCGAAAAGATTTCTGAGCCCTGGCCAGACATCACTGGACTGGTTTTGTTGCCTTGTTAATCTCCACCACACCCAGTACAGGGGGAAGGTTATAGCCGGCTTTAAGCTTGTATCCAGCTCGGTCAGAGGGACCTCAGACAGGGAAAGGTACTTTCCAAAGGCAGAAATAACATTATGTGTGTTGGCACTTTATTCAGATGATGTAATTTGCAGCACTTTAAATACAATGACATTCCCACCCCCACCCCCGCTGACTGGGAGAAAATTTCATGATCAAAGGCAGCTGGAAACCAACAGCTCCAAATTTAATATGTGTCAAAGCAGAAATAGCTTTAAAATAAAACGTTGCTAAATTTTTAAAGCCCCATGCTGGGGTGGAATGGTGTGTGTGGAATGTATTATCCATGCATTTACATTCCCTGTGCTTCTCTATGTACCGCGACAAGTACATAAACGGCACTTCAGGCAACAGAGCCAGGATCTGTTAAGAACCCGCCATCAGCCTTTCCAAATTAGGATTGAAACAAAACCCTTCAAAAGAGCTCTATGAATAATCTTAATGCAATTTCTTCCAAAGGGCAGCAGGTGTAGGAGCTTTCTAACAAAGAGAGTGAACCTGTGCAGCATCTGCTCCTCAGGAACCTCGTGGTGGAGAGAGACGAATGCCAGCTTGGCTAGCTAAGTAACGAGGCATTTGTCATACTCTGAGATGCATGCTGTGACTATCTGAGCACTAACAATATGGAGCCAGATTGCGACATTCTCACTCACAGTGAATTAGTCGTCGCTATTATTTTTGTATTACATTAGCATGAAGAGGCCCCAGCTGAGCTCAAGGTCCAATTGAACCTACATGCATCAGGGCCGTCCCTAGGGAGGTGCGGGTCTCGGGGGGAGGTGACGGATTCGTCTCTTCAGGGACCGACCGCACTGGCCAATCGCACCGGTCCGCGGTGGCTCCAAAGTGCAGGACCCAGACTGGTCACCCCGATTCACCCTACCCAAGCAATGACTCTGCATGCAGTGAGTGACAGTCCCTGTCCAAAAGAGCTTAGGGTCCAATTTTCAAAAGTGCCTAAGTCCCATTTTCAAAAGGGGAGTGACTGTGAATGTGAGGGAGGATGGGAGGGGTAAGGATGGATGAGGTGTGAGTGTGACTGTGAGGGGGATGGATGGAGTGAGGGTAGATGAGGGGTGAGTGTGACTGTGAGGGGGATGGGAGGCTGGCTGCCAAGGACAGGGGCAGAGTGTGACTGGGGCAGGCAAGCAGCCTGCTGGAAGAAAGTTATTTCTTTTTCCTTCCTCCTCTCTCTCTTTTCAGATTCGAGGACAAGACGCTTCTCCTCAAAGCAGGCCATTGCCTAATGGAGGATATGGTGCCATTGGGGTCAGTTGGTGGCTTGCTCTTCCCAGCTTGTGATGTCCACATCAGTTTTCTTAAGATACCCTTTCAGTGAGTCTTTGCAGAGTTTCCTCTGACCACCACAGGATTTCTGACCATGGGTGAGCTAAGAATATGAGGTGAGAGGTCTGGCATCCGCGCACAATGTCCAGCCAAGCAAAGTTGGTGCAGGAGGATCATTGCTTCAGTGCTGGTGACATTGGCTTCAGCAAGGATGCTGGCATTAGTGCGGCAATCTTGCCACTTGACGCGAAGGATCTTCCGGGGGCATCATTGGTGATACCTCTCCAAACTCTTGAGGTGCTGTCAACAGGTCACCCAGGTTTCACATCCATAGAGATGTGTAGGAGCAACAATTGTCTTATAGACCTGGATCTTGGTGTCCTGCCATAGGTCATGGTCTGTAAAAATGCATCTGAGCAATTTCCCAAAGGATATTTGTGTGTAAGAGGATATTCCTCATCAGTAAGGCACTCAGACAAACTGACAGCAGGGAATACAGCAGGTGAAATGTTCCCTTCCCTTAATCAGCTAACAAAACCAGCTCTCGGAATGTGCAACTCCACAGTTACTGCCTTATCTTCCGCATATGTTGGGAAAATATGGTCACAGCTGATGGGAACTAATTATCTTTGATAATTAGAACCAAAGAAGAATTATTAATGGGTGACTGATTGATACGTGAGTTAATAAACCCCAAGCAGAACTTGTTTTGATTGTCCCCTATTTTTCATTTCTTTAAGGATAAAAGACACTGGAATGCATGTAGCAAATTCTCCTCAGCCATTGAGTAAACTGAATTCAAGAGCTGGAAATATATGGAGTTCAAGTATGGAAATATAAACAAATGAGTGAGAAAGAGTCGTAAATTATGAACAATTATCTGGATGTAATCTTACCAGCATCCCACTCTTTGTATTTGCATCCACTCCAAAATCCCAGCCTGTACCCCCAGCACCACTTTACAGATGTAATTGTAGAAAAACTTACTGTCATTAAGGTGCCAAATTTTGATCCCTTTGGAGAGAGAAAATTAAGGGAGGAATTGATAGCGATCTTCAAATACTTGGAAGGCTGCCATAAAAAAGATGGAGAAAAGTTGTCCTGTCTTGCCACAGAGGGCAGGACAAGAGGCAATGGGTTCAAACTACAGCATAGCAGATTCAAATTAAATCTCAGGAAAAAGTCCCTGTAGCAAGGCGACGACTATTCAGTTCAATTTCGTATCAGAAGGTTTATATATATATTGCAGTTAAATACCAGCAGTTGGCTCGTGTCAGCTGACTTGGGCTTGCGGGGCACGTGCTGTGCTGTTTATCTCAATCAAAATGTTATCTATGTCACAATCATTGATGTATTTATCATCATAATACTGCTGGGAAGTAGGAAAGTGCTAATAACCCCATTTTACAGACACAGGGGGTATGTCTACACAACAAGTGCTACACCAGCACAACTGTAGCACTGCAGCCATGCCTCTGTAGTGTAGACACTTACTACAGTGCCAGAAGGGGTTTCTTCCAGTGCTGTGGTAAATCCACACCCTCGAGAGGTGGTAGCTAGGTTAAGAGCTGCTGAGGGCAGGGCTGGCCCCACCCCTCTGGCCTTGCCAGTCATGTCGGGGTGGAGTAAGGGTTTAAAAGCAGGACGTTCCAGGCAATTGATTCACGTGTCTCAAGCCACTTGTTGGAGCTGCACTGCATCCTTTGGGAAACAAATCCACAGACTGACAAATCGGAGAGGCTATTGGGGCGAACACAAATATAACTGTTACTATTATTTATTTTTATTATGGTATTACCTAGAAGCTCCAGCTGAGAACAGGGCCCCACTGTGTTAAGTGCTGTGCAGACTCAGATTAGGTCTAGACTTAGAGCGCCAGGTAGAGTACAGACACTACATATGTAACTACACGCCACAGTGAAAGTCGCCAGCAGCAGGGAGGCAGCAGGACATTATACTGTTAAATATAGCTGTGTAAACTTGGGAGTGCTGCTCGGGGGTGTAGAGAGCTGTGTAGAGTGTATTCTCTAGGGTACAGGCATGTAGGGCACTCTACTCGCCTAAGACATGCATCACCATCTACACTGCTATTTATACCCATGCTAACTGGGCATGCAGCGTCTGTGCTCGATACACTGCCATGAGTGTAGACAGCCCCTCAGGGTAAGAGACAGTCAATGCCCTGAAGAATTTACAATCTAAAGAGACAAGGCGGACAAAGCAAGTATTATTAATACCATTTTGCAGATGAGATGAACACAGAGAGATGCCATGACTTGCCCAAGGTTACCAAGAAAGTCGGTGGCACAGCCAGGTGTTAAACCTAGATCTTCTGATTTCCAGCCTACTGCTTTAGCCACAAGACCGACCATCTTCTCCAGCCGTGCTGTACAGTGTGTCAGTGATGGAAACTGCTTGCATCAATAGCCTTAGCATGCAGTGCTAGTGGATTATCTTCCTTACTACTCATCAGTTTTATAAGAAATGAGTATTGGTGATGTAGTGTCAGTGTTTAGGAGTCCACTTCAGCCGTAACAAAAGAAAATAGAAATAGACTTTTCTTCAGGGAGATTGTACCCCTGCAATGCAATGAAAATGATTAGGGGGCTGGGGCACATGACTTATGAGGAGAGCCTGAGGGAACTGGGGTTATTTAGTCTGCAGAAGAGAAGAGTGAGGGGGGATTTGATAGCAGCCTTCAACTACCTGAAGGGGGGTTCCAAAGAGGATGGAGCTCGGCTGTTCTCAGTGGTGGCAGATGACAGAACAAGGAGCAATGGTCTCAAGTTGCAGTGGGAGAGGTCTAGGTTGGATATTAGGAAACACTATTTCACTAGGTGGGTGGTGAAGCACTGGAATGGGTTCCCTAGGGAGGTGGTGGAATCTCCATCCTTAGAGGTTTTTAAGGTCCGGATTGAGAAAGCCCTGGCTGGGGTGATTTAGCTGGGGATTGGTCCTGCTTTGAGCAGGGGATTGGACTAGATGACCTCCTGAGGTCTCTTCCAACCCTAATATTCTATTATTCTAATTGGATTCTTGTTTTTATGAGCTGTGCAGCCAAATCTGATTGCATAACAGCATTTGAGAATGTGTTGCTCTGGGACTCATAACGTAGGAAGTGGAAGTAACAAATTTAGGCTGCAGGTCAGTTCTCCAAGGAGACAGTAAAGTGCAACATCAATCATTCCATATTTCCTTATTGTTTCAGGTCAAAGCATCACCTAGCATTGAGAGAGTATCCATAACTGTCACTAATAGATTACTCTTGCATCCTCAAAAAGCTACTTTTACTTATGTATGGAATGCCAATTAAATTCACTCCATGCGATAGATGGCTATTGAAATTATAAGTGTCCAGTATAATATAAAGTGCACAATTGATTTTAGATCCTCTGTTATATGCACAGCATGTAATTACTGATAGTAAATATAAAATGACAAAAGAGAAGCTTATGAGATGCTTCAATGCAGTGTCTCACTGAGATCCACATAAATCCAAGGGACACACATTAGAAGTGCAAGCACCCGCATAAAAAAAAAAACGAAGCTGGAACGACAACCTTCATGGACGGAAAACAAGAGCAATCCTTATATGGTTCAGCAGCAAGCACCTCTCATCTGAAAAGCTAATGGCCATGCATCATTTATGTTTTCTGTGGTGGAGAGGGAAAAATGAATCGAATAAGTATTTGTTAACACACACGACAGTGTGCTGAATGAAAATGCCAAGAGGCCTCTAGATTCCCATTTCTTTAGCTTAAATAAATAAGTAAAATCGGTAAATGGTAATGCTTCTAAAACAACTTTCAGCCATATTTTTCAGGTGCTTTCTATTGCCAACGATAGCGTTGCGTTGTGATTTAATACGTGTTTTGCTTGTGAGTGCAGTACACGATTTCAGGGACTCATGCGAAGCTGCCAGCTGGGTTCTGTTCTATTCAGATTTTTACACCATGTTCAGCACCTTGGTATATGAATCGCTAAGAAGGGCAACTCTAGGACTCTAACCCTCATTCTTCAATAGGTAACTGCGTTAGCCAGCTAAGCTACAGTGCCAGTGATCTATGGGCTCAATTCAGAGCCCATTAAATTCAATTGAACAGCTCTCATTGACTCCAGGGGACATCAGAAGAAGCCTTTCAGAATCAGGAGAGCCAAAGAAATCTAGCTGCTGTAATGCATTGGTTTATGTATATTCTCTGTTGAAAGGTATCAGATGTTTGTGATTATGTTGCCCGCTAGTTACTGGCCTAAAAAAAAGATAACAGTTCCTGTACTGCTGGCAGCTAACAAAGATTCTCTTTGAGCTCAGCTGCCACACAAGAATAAAGACAACTTGTATCGATAAAGCGTCCTTCAGAAGTTCAGGGTACAATCTAATTAACCACTGTAGAATTAGCAAGAAAGATGGCCTGAACCGAGCGGGTCCAAACCTTGAAGAAGGCTGGGTCTGGATCCAGACCTAGATGTTGTGACTGGCGCTTTCTTTGAATATCTATCTATCTATCATACCTACTTCCGCAGGCCCCATCATCTAGATCTCTGAGTGCCTCTCTACTGGCCTGAGCAATATCCTGTTTCCAAATACTCGTAAACTCTGTGACTTTTGGATCTAAATCTAGATCCAGAATTTGTGCCACTATTTGTAAGTTTATTAACAAACATATTCTTTGACAGGGTTACTGGCCTAGTGGATAGGGGGAAGCAGTAGGTTTGTTGTATCTTGATTTTAGTACGATTTTTGACATCGTTCACATGACGGTCTCACAAGCAAACTAGGAAATTTGTTCTAAATGAAATTACTATAAGGGAATTGTACAGCGGCTTGAAAGACTGCACTCAAAAAGTAATCAACAGTTCGCTGTCAGACTGGGAGGGTGCAGCTAGTGGGATCCCATAGGGTCCGTCCTCGGTCCAACACTACTCAGTGTTTCATTAATCATTTGGATAATGGAGTGGAAAGTGTGCTTGTACACTTTGCAGATGACACCAAGCTGGCAGGGGTTGCAAGCACGTTGGGGGACAGGATTAGAATTCAAAACAACCTTGACAAATTGGAGAATTGGTCTGTAGTCAACCAGATTAAATTCAATAAAGACCAATGCTTAGTACTGCACGTCAGAAGGAAAAATCAAATGCAGTACTAAATGGGGAATAACTGGCTAGGCGGTAGTACTGCTGAACGGGATCTGGGCGTTATAGTGGATCAGAAACTGAATATGAGCCCATAATGTGATGCAGTTGCAAAAAAGGATAATATCATTCTGGGGTGTATTAAAAGGAGTGTTGTACGTAAAACACGGGAGATAATTGTCCCACTCTACTTAGCACTGGTGAGGCTTGTGCTGGATTCGTGTATCCAGTTCTGGGCACCACTTTAGGGAGGATGTGGACAAAGTGGAGGGAGTCCAGAGGAGAGCAACAAAAATGATAAAAGGTTTAGAAAACCTGACCTGTGAGGAAAGGTTTAAAAAACTGGGCATGTTCAGTCTTGAGAAAAGAAGACTGAGGGAGGACCTGCTAACAGTCTTCAGATGGGTTAAGGGCTGTTATTAAGAGGACACTAATCAGTTGTTCTCCATGTCCACTTAAGGTAGGAGAAGAAGTAAAGGGCTTAATCGGCAGCAAGAGAGATTTAGGTAGATACTGTATTTGGAAAATCTTTCTAACTTAAGGGTAGTTCAGCTCTGGAAGAGGCTTCCAAGGGAGGTTGTGGAATCCCCATCACAGGAGGTTTGTAAGAACAGGTTGGACAACCCCCTGTCAAGAGTGGTTTAAATTTACTTCCTCTTGCCTCAGCACAGGTGGATGGACTTGATGACTTCTCGAGGTCCCTTCCAGCCCATGTCTCTGATTCTCTGACATTAGCCATGCCTTGTAGGATGTAACAAACAGAGCACTTCTAATTGCATTAGGCTGCCAATTCAACAGATGAGGGCATAGTCATAAAAATGCCCTGGCTTCCTTTGGCTCAAGTTTAGAACCATGGCAAACCAAATAATTTGATGGTTCAGAGACTGTCCACACTGTAATTAAAAACCCAGGGCTGGCCTGTGCCAGCCGACCCAAGCTCACGGGGCTCAGGCTAAGTGGCCGTATAATTGCGATGTAGACATTTGGGGTCACCCTGGAGCCTGTGCTCTAGGACCCTGCAAGGTGGGAAGGTCACAGAGCTTGGTCTGCAGCCTGAGCCCAAACGTCTACACTGCAGTTAAATGGCAACGTAGCCTGAGCCCCACAAGCCAGAATTGGCTGGCACAGGCCAGGTGCTGGCGTCTCACTGCAGCGTAGACGTGCCCTCAGAGTGCAATATTCAGGTGGGACCATGAAAGATGATAAAAGCCCCAAGACAGAAAGGCCCACAATGATTTCAGTCCTTGAATGGGAACAAAAAAAACCTCTAAAATCAATATCTAATTTGACAGGAACCTAGTGCAGAGACTTGAGAATATGAAGGATCTATATGGATGCGTACTGCTGTGTTTTGAATAAACTCCGTCCTGCTGCTCATTGGCATTATGTGATCAGGGGCTCCAGAAGACAAACATTAGGAATCATCTAATCTTGAGAAAACTAAAGCCCTTTTCAGTTGTACCACATCGGTTTGTTTGCTGAGCCCTGGTGTCAGCAGGGCAATGTGTTGTAGATTAACAGAAATTTTAGTAATAGACCTCAACTATAGACAGTTTCCATTAACGAGTCTGAGGACAGTATGGCATCCGTGCAATTATACTTGCAGATGGATACACTATTGAAAGGAACCCCGTCAGCAGAGGAAGCATTGTAAGGAGTTCCATTGATTTCAACAGGAATCGGGACCTGGAGCAGGGACTGCCTCTGCACTACATGAATGTCCAGCACCCAGCGTAATTTGGGCCCTGATCCTAACAGGCGCTCTGCACAGGAGTGTAATGCAAATAATACTAATGTGAATCAGGTCATCTGGATTGCAAATAGTGCCTGGGCCAGGGTGAGATAAGTCGATGGTGGTCATCCACTGCCAGGTGTCTGCACAAAAAAGAACGCCATTGAGATTGGCACCATATAGGATCCTTGTTAAGCAGTCTGAATAATGCTCCACAGCCGTTCTGCTCCTGTCCTTCTGCACCTACCACTACGCCCTGGTGGCATCCAGCTCTAGGCAGGTATGGAAAAATGAACGACATTCTCACCACTGGGAATGAGCCACGCCAGCTCAGGGGGGCACAACAATAGGGTGGAATCAAGCAGTGCCACGGGCCAGGCTGTGCCCACGTCGATCTAATCAGTACGGAGAGAACTCCACTGTAGAAGCTGAACACCAAGACCCAGATTCAGGAAAGCCCTTGTGCTTAAGTCCCATTGACTTTGGCTGATATTGACTCAAGTGGAGCACAAGCTTTATGGTTTAGGGCAGGTCTACACTTAAAACGCTGCGTCAGCACAGCCATGCCCTCGCAGCTGCGCTGCTGTAGCGCTTTAATGAAGATGCTCTAAGATGACGGGAGAGAGTTCTCCTATCGCTTAGTTAATCCACCTCCCGCTCTCCCGCCATCTGCCCGGGGGTGAGGTAGGTCTAACTACATCACTCAGAGGGGTGGATTTTTCACACCCCTGAGCGACAGAGTTATACCGATATAGGTCTGTAGTGTAGACCAGACCTCAGTCCAACACGACTTATTGGGCTCAGTACAGGGGTAACTGAGTGAAATGTAATGACCTGTGAGGTCAGACTGGATGAATGAATGGTCCTTCTGGCCTTAAATGCTCTGAATCCGCCCTGGATAAAAATGATTTCCTGAATCAGGGCCTAAATGCCTGTTTTGCAGCCTCTGTAGATACAAGTTTTCCATGAAGGGCGAATGACGCTTCCGAGCCTGAGATACTACAACAGCTCTGGATGCCGGAAGAGGCAGAATTAACAAGGTGTGAGGGGAGCATATCTTCCTCGGCACTCCTAGAGCGCACGGAGTGATTTGATTTTCACATCAATCTTCAGCCAGTACTTGCCCTAGTTCTACAAGGCAAATTATAAATCCAGCCCTGAAATCAGTGTTCTCAGGGGAAGCCAACTGAATTACTGCGCCAAAGGAAGAGATACTATCATCACGGCAATAGCCATGTTAAATGGCTGTGCCCCGGCCGTCCCCTCACGCCTACATTCTGTACTGCGGTGTTACATAAAAAGACATGTTTTCCTCTGCATTCATCTATTTACCTCAGTGGCTGGGAGTTTGTTTGTTTTTTCCCCCCCAACTGTTGGGTCAGATAGTTTGGACTTGAGGGATTAGCACATAATAGTCTGTTTCATCATGTTGATACATTGCAAACTTGCGAGGCTTAAATTACATCCCGCTGAGCCTCTTGTACTTTACTGGCTGGGTAAGAAAAGTGCATAGGACCATGCCCAAAACATCCCCATTGGTCTGCAAAATTGGTCCCAGAGAGCCATCTATGCAAACATCCCCACTGCACCTGAGAGCTTTAGCTAACTGGATCCAAAGAGAGTGTTACTATCAAAAGAGGTTTCAGAGTAGCAGCCGTGTTAACTCCCACCTGTTTATGCTCTCTGTATGTGTGTATATATATCTCCTCAATATATGTTCCATTCTATATGCATCCGAAGAAGTGGGCTGTAGTCCACGAAAGCTTATGCTCTAATAAATTTGTTAGTCTCTAAGGTACCACAAGTACTCCTGTTCTTCTTTTTATCAAAAGAGGGTGTTACTTTGTGTTTGCAACACTTGCGTTTTGAAGTTCGCTTGATCTAAAGCCAGAGGCATCATAACAGATAATGTATTCTTAGGCTAAGATGCAAGCACCTTCTTCTGAACTTCAAAAAGACTGAGAAGCTGGCAGTTGGATCATGGGAGGCCGAAGGCACAGCTCAGCTCATTTTGTCCAGGATGGGGGGATTTTTATGAGCTCTTCAGTGCACTGTAAGCGACACATGCAATGCTAAAACTGGAATGATACAAATGAGAGAAGCTTAGCAGGGGTGCTGGCCAAGAATGAGACCCAGCTAAAAAGCGCTCCATCTTTTCTTCTTGAAGCTAAGTCTGGTTAGATGTTGATAGATAGTTGGCTGTGTGTGTGTGTGTGTTCCCTCTGTGTGCCACCTCAGCCCTGTGCAGACAGTTGGCATGGCAGATCTCGAGCAAACTGCCCAATGACCACAAGATCCGTTAAGTGACGAAGGTGCCCAACCAGGTTTATTGTTGAGAAAGCATGGTACTAGTATCGTGCAGACTCTACCGGACCACTAATGCATGTATGCCCGTAACAATGGACCAGCTCAGTGAATGGCGGGACTTTCCGTTCCTCCCTAGGCCAGACAAAGATACTCCCTCTGAGATACATTTTATACCCCAATACAAAAAAGTTACATACTGTCCCTCTGGCATAGTTAGTTACTGCCCCCTGAAGTGGGGAGTTATCACCCATAAACTTTTACATGTTGGTTCGATTAAAACATCTCTATTACGTACTCTCATCCTGACCTTATGTTTTAGGAGGGGTCAGTGTGTTCCAGTTATTCTTGGGGAATGTTTTTGTACCATCCTTGATATCGGAACGTTTTGGTACCACCAGGGCCGGTGCTAGCATTAAGGCGAACTAGGCAGTTGCCTAGGGCGCCAAGATTTGGGGGCACCAAAAAGCAGTGCCCCCAATTTCCTCCCCACCCCACTCACCTCTGCTCCGCCTCCTCCGCGAGCAGCCGCCCCCGCTCTAATTCTCCTCCCCTCCCAGGCTTGCGGCGCCAAACAGCTGATTGGCGCCGCAAGCCTGGGAGGCGGGAGAAGTGGAGCAGCAAAGGCATGCTCGGGGAGGGGGCGTAGCAGAGGTGAGCTGGGGTGGGGAGCTGCCGCGGGGGGTACCTCAGGGCAGGGGGGGAGCTGCTGAGGGAGGGGCCTCGGGGGGGGGTGAGTTGCCGCAGGGCTGGGGGGGGCGCAAGGTGGAAGTTTCGCCTAGGGCACGAAACTTCCTTGCACCGGCCCTGGATACCAATTAATATCGGGATGTGTTTGCGTAACTACTCTGTGACTGGCACTTTTAAGGAATGTGTATTTCTGCAATATCAGCCCTGTTCTGGCCAGATTCCGTGAGCAGGTCCTGCCTCATACCAGGCCTCTGATACAAGGGCTTATGTCTCAGGCTCTCTTCCCACTACACTAAGCAAATAGCAGAATCCTTTCCCCACAAATATTCATTCAAATTCCCACCTTTTCATTCCAGCTCTAAACAATCCCACATTTTTTCAAAGCCATCCTGGCCTGTTGCGGACCATGCACATTCCTTTACTCAAAGAGCAAAGACATTAGGAGGCTGGTATATCTCAATTATCAATTCCCTGCCGTTGCAGAAGCCTCAAGCACTGATGCATCTCTGTCCCTCCCAGTCTCTGCCAGCAGCACATATACCAGTCTGATCTCCTGAGGGCTGTAACATTTTGGTCTAATTTCAGTTGCTGACTTTTGTATGCGGGTGCTGTACAGGAGGACAGATTAGATGATCTGGTGGGGCCTTCTGGCCTTAAACGCGACGATAGGCCTTGCGGGATGTTTATATTACAGCATCACCCAGAGTTCAGGACCCATTGTACTAAAAAAGGTAGTCCGTGTCCCAAAGAGTTTATCATCTAAATAGACAAGGGTAGGAGGAAAAATGACTTCTCCACAGCAAGTCAGTAGCAGACCTGGGATTAGAAGCCAGGTCCCCGAGCCGTGGCCTTGCCAGCAGACCACACTGCCTCCTTTAGGGCCTGTAATGCAGCCCATTTGTGTGTACTTTGGGTCCCCTTCTCGGCAAGGCCCTGACATTACTCATAGGTTACAATTAAGTATCCCCTGTCTGCAGCACCCCTTTGGATCCAGTGCTGTGTAGGGGAAACCTCTCTTCCCCAATTTAGGGGCACAAGGAACCAGGCAATGCCTCCCCTTCCCTGCTATGTGGCCTTGGGGGAAATCTGCAGAGAGGAGCACGCCAGTGATCCCAGTCATTAGGGGTAGACACAGCCAGAGCAGGGACCTCTGGACAGTGCTCTCCGAATTCTTCTGCCCTGCACTGGTTGGCCATTTGCTCCAGCCCACCTCCTCCCTCACAGCCTCCTCACCTCAGCTTCACTCCACACTGTCGCCTCCTTCCCTTTATTTCCCCCATTAGCTGATCCCCTCCTAAGAAACCCCACCCCACCCCCGAAATTGTGGCACTAACGTGTCGTTTGCCACCGCCCCATTGTTCACTCAGCTGGTGTGTTCCACCCCTCCCCCCACCCTGTGTCTGTCTGGTCTCTTTAGACGGTAAGCTCTTCCGATCAGGGACTGCCTACTATTCTGTTTGTACAGCACCAAGCACAACAGGGCCCCATTCTTGGCTGGCTCTTAGGCACTTCCATAATAAACACAGTTGATAGTAATAAGCATGTGCTTAAGCATATAACAATAATAGCATATAATGAGCATGTGCTTTGTTGAATTGGAGCCCTAAGGCCTGGCTTCCATTAGATCCTCCAACGGGCCGCTTCTTGCGTGAACGCAGACAACAGAGCAAGTGCTCTTATTTGCAAGCTGAGCTCCAAGGCAGCCTGACATCAAGCTGAGCCATGAAGTAGATACCTGATGTAGAGCTTAAACCAGGGATTGGCAAACTTTGGCACGCAGCCCGCCAGGGTGTTTACCCTGGCGGGCCGGGCCGGTTTGTTTACCTGCTGCGTCTGCAGGTTCGGCCGATCGCGGCTCCCACTGGCTGCGGTTCGCTGCTCCAGGCCAATGGGAGTGGCCGGAAGCGGTGGCCAGCATATTCCTCGGTCCGCGCTGCTTCCCGCCTCCCCCATTGGCCTGGAGCGGCGAACCGCGGCCAGCGGGAGCTGCGATCGCCAAACCTGCAGTCGCTGCAGGTAAACAAACCGGCCCAGCCCGCCAGGGTGCTTACCGTGGGCCAAAGGTTGCCAATCCCTGGCTTAAACCATCCAGACCTTGCCCTGTGGCCTTTATCTCAGATCTTTCCTATGTGCTAGTCAGGCAAAATATAAAAGCACAGCCCGGAGGGACTGGCTCCAAATTGATTGGTTCTCCTGCCTGTTCTCTCGGGGAGGGCACGTGGCGCCGAAGACATATGGCAGATGAAGAAATTAGTTGTTTTGTTGGCGTGTCAGCTCTTTCTTAAATGGTCCAGTGATTTAAAAACATTGTTAGGATCATTTGTGAGGACAGGAGTTCAATTCCACACTGTGGTGGAGCTGCCTTCTTTGCTATTTTTATAACCCATTGAAGAGCCCTGTTGTTATTTTTCCATTCTCTCCGCTGTACCAATCAATATTAGGACGCTATTCAAACCCATCAACAGAGCAATATATTATGTGAAGCAGCCTTCTGGCAGGAAGATATCTTACATTTATTTTTCTAATGCAGCTAAGTAGACATTAATGTCAGTAACTAACTATTTAAGCCCAGACTGATTTGGCTGTATTCGCGTTTATACAGCATACGCAGCCATTCTTTTAACATTCCAGTCGTGTAAATATCAATGGCTGAACGTACGTCAGTTTTCCCAGATTCTTCGCAAACCAGGAATCTCAGATGGAGCTGGTGAGGGCTGAGTGTTTGGAGAGCTTGAATGAGTGAGGGCTCAGAGGAAAGGAACTATTTTCTTTAGTTGTAGTGTAACAAACTAGCATGCTTAGTACATATGTGTCACACCGCCCCCTGGAGGCGAGAATCAGAAACACTGGACCTATTTAGAATGTATTGACACTAACTAGGGTTTCAGAGTAGCAGCCGTGTTAGTCTGTATCCGCAAAAAGAACAGAGTACTTGTGGCACCTTAGAGACTAACACATTTATTTGAACATACGCTTTCGTGGGCTACAGCCTACTTCATCGGATGCATGTAGTGGAAAATACAGTAGGGAGATATATATATACACAGAGAACATGAAACAATGGGTGTTACCATACACACTATAAGGAGAGTGATCAGTTAAGGTGAGCTTTTATCAGCAGGAGAGAAAAAAACCTGTTTGTAATGGTAATGAAAATGGCCCATTTCCAGCAATTGACAAGGAGATATGAGGAACTGTAGGTGGAGGGGTGCGGGGGGGAAATAAGCATGGGGAAATAGTTTTACTTTGTGTAATGGCCCATCTACTCCCAGTCTTTATTCAAGCCTAATTTAATGGTGTCCAATTTGCAAATTAATTCCAATTCAGCAGTCTCTCGTTGGAGTCTGTTTCTGAAGTTTTTTTGTTGTCATATTGCGACTTTTAGGTCTGTAATCGAGTGGCCAGGGAGATTGAACTGTTCTCCAACTGGTTTTTGAATGTTACAGAGAGTCCTGTGGCACCTTTAAGACTAACAGATGTATTGGAGCATAAGCTTTCGTGGGTGAATGCCCACTTCG
>NC_048299.1:274758460-274825917 GCF_013100865.1 Trachemys scripta elegans | reverse complement strand
AGTATCAGGGGGTAGCCGTGTTAGTCTGTATCTACAAAAACAACAAGGAGTCTGGTGGCACCTTAAAGACTAACAGATTTATTTGGGCATAAGCTTTCGTGAGTAAAAACCTCACTTCTTCGGATGCATCATGCATCCGAAGAAGTGAGGTTTTTACTCACGAAAGCTCATGCCCAAATAAATCTGTTAGTCTTTAAGGTGCCACCAGACTCCTTGTTGTTTTAGAAGAAGTGAATGAGTAGCAGCATTTAGGACTAGGGTTGATTGCAAATGGAAATTTCTCTCCCCATGGAAAATTCCAATTTTGTTTTAAATGTGATTCTTGCCCCGAATTGAGATGAAATGTTGAAATATCAACATGTTTTTGCAGAATGGAAAGTGCTGAAAAATTTCTATTGGAAACATTTTGTTTTGACATTTCAAATCAAAATGAAACAATTCAACATTCCTGCAGCTGAATGTTCCAATTTGATTTCTGGAGCTGAGTTGAAAAATTTCAGTTCAGCTCTGCATAGCCTGAATCTCTTAAAACCATATTTTATTGGACAGAATTTGGGTGGGTAAGTTTTTATTTTCAAGAATGTTTGTGGAATACAAAAGTGTTGCCAACATTAGCTTGAATACAAATTAGAGTACTCAATCCAGTGGCCATTTTGAAAGTTCTGTGAAGGCTGGGAGATGGGCAGGAAAGATAAGCCTTCTGTCTGGCTAACAGACATTAGTCATGTCACTAAATGCACTACTGGACCGTGCTCAGACATTACAGTGATGAGTGCGGTATAAGAATCTGAATAGAATAGACAGACCAGAGTAGAATAGAATAGAATAGAATTTTGTCCGCCTGTGTCCGCCCATTTTGTCACCTGTACTAACCCATTTCTCAGCTTCTTGTGCAATCAACTCCTTGCCTTCTTCCATGTTGCCCTATGCATGCTATGACCAACCTGAGCTCATAAAAACATAGCGACATAGGACTGGAAGGCACCTTCTGGGTCATGGAGTCTAATCCACTGTTATCATAAAGCTCCAGCCCTGTTAACATTTCCAACGATCTTAAAGACCAATTCTTCCATGCTGCTCACAGTGCATCAAGAGACTTGCAGATGGAGGAAGTTGGGGGTGATGGGCAACCCTTAAACCCAGGAAGACCTTTGTGAACATGCTCACTCAGTCCCTGGCAGACGCTCTGATGTTGAGGGTGGAGGATTGGGAGAGCCAAGATAGAGGACCCCAAGAGAGCATGTGTCTACTTGAAGCACAATATTGCCCCAGGTAATTCACAGACAAGAAAAGGGGATAAATTCACCTACTAAAATATGTTCGGTCATTCCTTTCTATTTCTACTATTTCTAGTAGTGCCAATGAACCATTCCTGCATTAGTTGCTGTCCCAGTCCTGGGATCCCTCACAGCTTTGTCAACATGCCCTGATCATAATCTACTGTATCCTTGCAACTGTGGTCCTACCCCCTTAATTCTATACATCCCTAATTCTTGATCTGTAAAATATCCCTTGCTGTTCCAAGTATGTGGCCTTCATTCCTCTGCTTTATACGCTACCCTCCTGACCTTGAGCATCCCATGCTATTCAATCGCTGGAGTCTGGATCTCTTCTGAGCTTCAGAAACTTGCCGGTGGCGCTAAATATGTAGTGGTGGTAGGTCTGTGATGTGGCCAGCACCCACTAGGGGCTGGAATAAGAGCAACAAATATGTTTTCACTTGGGCTTTTTTTTTAACCCAAATCTCATAGAGTTTAAGGCCACAAGGGATCATCTAGTCTGACCTCCTGCATAACGCAAGCCATACAATTCCACCCAGCATTTCCT
This sequence comes from Trachemys scripta elegans, assembly GCF_013100865.1. NCBI lineage: Eukaryota > Metazoa > Chordata > Testudines > Emydidae > Trachemys > Trachemys scripta. The sequence continues at coordinate 274,824,090 of NC_048299.1, read as the reverse complement.
GCAGTGCGGGGAATTATTCTTCTCTATTAAACAGGTGAATATGGTGATACCCCATTACTTGTGGTTAAAGTAAAGAGCATCCTTTAGAAATACATCCAATCTCTGTGTCACATTATGAAAAGCTAGTGCATCAATCCCCTGTGCCAGCGAATACCTAGAAGGAGTTACAATGTAACCTTCATCGAATGCACACAACAAAGCCAGCCATGGGGAAATAACAAGCACTTGAGTTACCCCAACGAGAATGATTAGGAGTTTCTCTGGTTAAACCAAAATGCCCACCGTTTTTTTTTCCCTATGATCTCCCACAATTCGTCAACTGCACTGAGCTGTCACTGGAGTGCAAAAGCCTCAGTGTAGTTAATTTCAATAGATTTGCTATTTTTATTTAACTGTCACTTGAACGGGAATAACTGCTCTCTGTGCTGCATTGTTTTCTTTGGCAGTAGGCAGCACCCACTGAGTTCTATTCTTGCCTCAAAACTGTATTGTTTCCAGCCCGCTGAACATAGCCCTTGCAAATAGAGATGCCAGAAGAACACTGAAAACCTGATATTCAGGCACATTAATGTTCCAGTGATTCTCTATGCTCGCTCTTCTATGTCCTGCCGCATCACAGAATTATTGTAGGTGCCGCAGAGGATGCTGATACAGCCCAGCAAATAGCCTCGTGGATATTTAACTTAGATATAAAGTATGTGGGTGTAACCAGGCCCACTTGGACCGTCAGCAGGGTTTGAAGAGGGGACCTGCCAGTCTGAGAGCATAAGTCACGACTGCTTGAGCTACATGCTTAAATCCTCTCATTGATTTATTAGCCTCTTATGGCTGGTGACCTGATGAGGCCAGAGATACTAGACCCTAGAGTGGGTTACATAGACTTCATGCAAGGTAGATTAACAAGAAGCCAAACTGTTACATGTTTCAGCTGGTGAATACAGAGTGGGACACTGGTCTTCTTAGGGCTAAAGGCCAGGACAGGTGTCAGGTGAGGGGCCCACAGGTCTAGTGGCAGTTTAGTGATTTCCTATGTGAGAATTAAGGTCCCAGGCCAGGAGAGTGTGGGAGGACCATGTTGGCAGCACATTCAGATCCATGGATTAACTTGTGCTGCACCGAAGCAATTCCCTTTGTCCAGAGCTAAAGCCTTGATGATCTCTAAAAGGGGGCCTGGCTAGAATAAGAATCACTGTGACTTTGGTGGCTGTAGATGGGAGGCTAACGATGAGACACGGGTGAGGAGCTCTGGGGGAGCTGCTCTGAAAAAGTGACCAATTATTGTGAAGTCCGTAAGTGAGCACAACTGGCAGAAGATGTGATTTCCTCAGCAAGCAGCCACTCTACCAGAATTGCTATTATTATTATTTCTATGCCAATAGCCATTTGTGCTAGGTGTTGGACATACAGGTGGTGAGAGATAGAACCTACTTAAAAAGATTTCATTCTCAATAGACAAGTAAACAGAGCCCTATTATCCCCATTTTACAGATGGAGAACTGGAGCATAGAGGGTTTATACGTTATGTTCTAAGTCTGTGGTAGAGTCAGGAACTGGACTTAAATTTCCTGTGTCTCACTACAGACTTTAACCACTGCCCTTCCTCTCGGACCAGTGCTAACCCACAAAGCAGTTCATCCTATTGGCTACATTTTCAAAGGGGTGCACGCCTGTCATCACTATCATCACTGTGCTCAATGGTGCACCACTTTCTCCTACCTTTTGTCTTTCCAGATTGACAGCTCTTTGGCATTGGAACCACATCTTCCTATGTGTTTGTACAGCACCTAGCACAATGGGAGTGACCCTCGCTGAGGCTTATGGGAACTACTGCAATAGAAGGCATCAACAGTCATGATAATAAGCAGACCTGTATTTATTTGTGCATTGCTTTTCCTGTGCAATCATTCACATATGCAGGTTTTGTGCGCCATCATTTCAATGTGTGAAATCCATGCACCAAATCATTTTTCACTAGCTTCACCTATGTGCCTGAGAGCTACATTCAGAAATTCAGTCAACTGTGCACAGTGGTTATAGTGCTTGTACAATTGTGTGTGCAAGAAACCCACATGGGGTTGTTTATGGGCAAATAGAGATACCACATTTTGAAAAATCATAGAATCATAGAATATCAGAGTTGGAAGGGACCTCAAGAGGTCATCTAGTCCAACCCCCTGCTCAAAGCAGGACCAATTCCCAGCTAAATCATCCCAGCCAGGGCTTTGTCAAGCCGGGCCTTAAAAACCTCCAAGGAAGGAGACTCTACCACCTCCCTAGGTAACGCATTCCAGTGTTTCACCACCCTCCTAGTGAAATAGTTTTTCCTGATATCCAACCTGGACCTCCCCCACTGCAACTTGAGACCATTGCTCCTTGTTCTGTCATCTGCCACCACTGAGAACAGCCGAGCTCCATCCTCTTTGGAACCCCCCTTCAGGTAGTTGAAGGCTGCTATCAAATCCCCCCTCATTCTTCTCTTCTGGAGACTAAACAATCCCAGTTCTCTCAGCCTCTCCTCATAAGTCATGTGCTCCAGACCCCTAATCATTTTTGTTGCCCTCCGCTGGACTCTTTCCAATTTTTCCACATCCTTCTTGTAGTGTGGGGCCCAAAACTGGACACAGTATTCCAGATGAGGCCTCACCAATGTCGAATAAAGGGGAACGATCACGTTCCTCGATCTGCTGGCAATGCCCCTACTTATACAGCCCAAAATGCCGTTAGCCTTCTTGGCAACAAGAGCACACTGTTGACTCATATCCAGCTTCTCGTCCACTGTGACCCCTAGGTCCTTTTCAGCAGAACTGCTACCTAGCCATTCGGTCCCTAGTCTGTAGCAGTGCATGGGATTCTTCCGTCCTAAGTGCAAGACTCTGCAATTGTCCTTGTTGAACCTCATCAGGTTTTTTTCTGCCCAATCCTCTAATTTGTCTAGGTCCCTCTGTATCCGATCCCTACCCTCTAGTGTATCTACCACGCCTCCTAGTTTAGTGTCATCTGCAAACTTGCTGAGAGTGCAGTCCACACCATCCTCCAGATCATTAATAAAGATATTAAACAAAACCGGCCCCAGGACCGACCCTTGGGGCACTCCACTTGAAACCGGCTGCCAACTAGACATGGAGCCATTGATCACTACCCGTTGAGCCCGACGATCTAGCCAGCTTTCTATCCACCTTACAGTCCATTCATCCAGCCCATACTTCTTTAACTTGGTGGCAAGAATACTGTGGGAGACCGTATCAAAAGCTTTGCTAAAGTCAAGAAATAACACATCCACTGCTTTCCCCTCATCCACAGAGCCAGTTATCTCATCATAGAAGGCAATTAGGTTAGTCAGGCACGACTTCCCCTTCGTGAATCCATGCTGACTGTTCCTGATCACTTTCCTCTCCTCTAAATGTTTCATAATTGATTCCTTGAGGACCTGCTCCATGATTTTTCCAGGGACTGAGGTGAGGCTGACTGGCCTGTAGTTCCCCGGATCCTCCTTCTTCCCTTTTTTAAAGATGGGCACTACATTAGCCTTTTTCCAGTCATCTGGGACCTCCCCCGATCGCCATGAGTTTTCAAAAATAATGGCTAATGGCTCTGCAATCTCACCCGCCAACTCTTTTAGCACCCTCGGATGCAGCGCATCCGGCCCCATGGACTTGTGCACGTCCAGTTTTTCTAAATAGTCCCGAACCACTTCTTTCTCCACAGAGGGTTGGTCACCTTCTCCCCATGCTGTACTGCCCAGTGCAGCAATCTGGGAGCTGACCTTGTGCGTGAAGACAGAGGCAAAAAAATCATTGAGTACATTAGCTTTTTCCACATCCTCTGTCACTAGGTTGCCTCCCTCATTCAGTAAGGGGCCCACACTTTCCTTGATTTTCTTCTTGTTGCTAACATACCTGAAGAAACCCTTCTTGTTACTCTTAACATCTCTTGCTAACTGCAACTCCAAGTGTGATTTGGCCTTCCTGATTTCACTCCTGCACGCCTGAGCAATATTTTTATACTCCTCCCTGGTCATTTGTCCAATCTTCCACTTCTTATAAGCCTCTTTTTTGCATTTAAGATCAACAAGGATTTCACTGTTTAGCCAAGCTGGTCGCCTGCCATATTTACTATTCTTTCTACACATCGGGATGGTTTGTTCCTGCAACCTCAATAAGGATTCTTTAAAATACAGCCAGCTCTCCTGGACTGAAAAAGTAGAATGATATAGAGCCCCTTGGTAATGGTTACATCAAGGACCACATTTATATGATAGTTAATGTGTGGAGGGATGGGGTATTATATATGCACACAAGATTTAAGAAGACCATTGGAGGCTAAGTACTCTAGTGACAGGAGAACCTAAACCAATTCAGAGTTTAGTGCAATAGGGGCAAACACTCCAAATATATATATGGAGATATACCTATCTCATAGAACTAGAAGGGACCTTGAAAGGTCATTGAGTCCAGTCCCCTGCCTTTACAGCAGGACAAAATTTTGCCCCAGATCCCTAAATGGCCCCCTTAAGGTTGAGCTCACAACCCTGGGTTTAGCAGGCCAATGTTCAAACCACTGAGCTATCCCGCCTCCTCGAATTGCTGATGTTGCTCTCAGCTAGCACCAGGGGAATATGGGAGGGGGAGGGAAACATTCACAAATATAATCCTGCAAAGTATCCCCATGGAATTCTTGGGCTATAACTAAGAAAAAGCTACACCCTTAAATGCATTTCACCAGCATTACATATTTTGTAAAATGTAATAATAAGCATTTTAAAAAATCAATCTGCAACACACAGGCAGAAGACACTAAAAGGGAGACGGGGGTTGGGAATTGGGGCCCACTGATATGAATTGACAGTATTTGTTCTGAAATCATTTGCTAGTGATGCTCCTGTGAGATCAAAGATGTTTCTAAGAATAAAACATCAGTCAACTGCTACGTAGCTCTCATATCGCTGAAAATAGGCTGCGGGACAATGAGCCTCCCACTTACTGCAGTAATTATTGTTCAGGAGAGAGGAAACTAGGAAAGAAATGGTTGTCATAAGATCGCTTCCAAGATATGCATGTATGCCAGGTAGCTATCCAAGCTACAGACAAGCTACCTGGGGCCTGGTAGTGAGTGACCCCCAAAAAGGATAGAATCAAAATCTACATAGCAGAGGGGGGAAATAAAACAGATCCTATATTTTTCAAGTGAGGAAATCAGTTGGTTACTTGCTTTCCACCAAATTAATTAAAAGAACGAACCCATAGGTTATCCAATTCCTACTTCTCAGCTTTGTACAAAAACTAAGGCTAGAATTAGAGATGCCCTCCAGATCTAACCGTCCCTGAACTCTGGGAAAATTCGGCTCTAAAGATGAAATCCAGGCCCCACTGGCAAATCTTCCACTTCCATGGGGCTAGGATTTCACCCCTAGATATGCCAGTTGTGGGTCTGGCCAGCCTATTTCTAGTTAGGTTGCTAGTCATGTCTCTGTGCCAAAATCCAGCCTGTGATGACAGAACATAACATTCTTTAATTTTCTCTTTGAACACAAACAAAAATTAACTTTTTTACAAAGTTATCGTTAAAATATCATTAACACCTGACATTCAAATGGCTCCTTTCAGCCTAAAGAATGGATTCCAAAAGCCTCCTCCTATAGCAAAGAGATGATCTAGGCTCCCAATGGTATCAACATATATACTGTTTTCCTCTGAAATCTGTGCTTTATTATTACTTACATTACAATGCTGCCTAGCGGCCCCAACCAAGCCATTCCCCTGTATTATGTGCTGTGTACACATTGTAAGTGGAGAACAGAAATACCGTCTGCATTTTAAAGATGGGGAACTGAGGCACAGAGAAATTAAGTAACTTGCTCAAGGACACAGGAGGAACCTGTGGCAGAGGTAGGAACTGAAATAAGATCTCCTGAGACTTAAGTCAGGTATACACTAGAAAAGGTTTGCTAGTATAGCTGTACTAGCAAACCCTCCTAGCTCAGACGTAGCTTGTACCAGCAAAATAAGCGCCTTTGTCGGTGTAGCTTATACTGGTTTGGTGAGAAAAATAAACTATGCAGGCAAAACCAGTTGTATGTTGTTATAACTGCATCTGCACTAGGGCTTTTGCTGGTATAGAAATATTACACAAAATCATCTCACCCCAGACAACACTGCTCTATTGGCAAAAGTTTCTAGTGTAGACTTGGCCTACGTCCAATCAGTGCCTTAACCCCAAGACCAATGCTCCTCTTCATTACAAATCCTCGAAACTGCACTGCAAGGTCCGTTGCATATTCTGCACTCTGTGTGCACACAGAGCTACTCTTTCGGTTTGTCAGGAGGAGCCAATCAGCTGTAGTCATTTGCATAGGAAAGTTGATTGGGTCACACTCTTCCACACCACAGCATTGTTACCTTTGAGGTGGTGAACAACAGAGAAACAGAACAACAGCAACCATACATCACTGAACAAAACCACTGACCCAGGAACCTATTCTTGTAACAAAGCCCGATGCCAACTCTGTCCACATATCTATTCAAGTGACATCATCATAGGACCTAATCACATCAGCCATACCATCAGGGGCTCATTCACCTGCACATCTATCAATGTGATATATGCCATCATGTGCCAGCAATGCCCCTCTGCCATGTACATTGGCCAAACCGGACAGTCTCTACGCAAAAGAATTAATGGACACAAATCTGACATCAGGAATCATAATATTCAAAAACCAGTGGGAGAACACTTTAACCTGTCTGGTCATTCAATGACAGACCGGCGGGTGGCAATTTTGCAACAAAAAAGCTTCAAAAACAGACTCCAACGAGAAACTGCTGAGCTTGAATTGATAAGCAAATTAGATACAATCAATTAAGGCTTAAATAGAGACTGGGAATGGCTGAGCCATTACAAACATTGAATCTATCTCCCCTTGTAAGTATTCTCACACTTCTTATCAAACTGCCTGTACTGGGCTAGCTTGATTATCACTTCAAAAGTTTTTTTTCTCTTACTGAATTGGCCTCTCAGAGTTGGTAAGACAACTCCCACCTGTTTATGCTCTCTGTATGTGTGTATATATATCTCTTCAATATATGTTCCATTCTATATGCATCCAAAGAAGTGGGCTGTAGTCCACGAAAGCTTATGCTCTAATAAATTTGTTAGTCTCTAAGGTGCCACAAGTACTCCTGTTCTTTTTTAGAGAAACAGAAGTGAATTATCATACGCTGGTTTCCAAGACGTCAAGAGCCAGCAGTGTGCGTGTGTGTGTGTGTGTGTGTGTGTCTGGCACAATATGCATTAGAGATTCACAGTGTGGATCAGATGTCCCTGTGGCAATCAGAGGTGAAAAGTTTGCCCTCTTAAAATAAAGGCTCAGGGACACGAGTCCAGCAGAAAGTGACTTTGTACCTGTGTCTCAGGGTATGTCTACACTACAATCAGGACAGCACGTATAGGAATACCTCATCTAGCCTCCTGACCAGTGAGTAGCCATAGCCTCAGAAACCACTTCCTATCAATCCCAGCGCTGCAAACCAAAGCAAACTAGGAAAGATTCACATTCAAACAGATGTAAATCAGTTTGACTTGCTCTGACCTGGACAAGAAAGACACGTAAGTCTGAAAGTTGGTGAAATGTTGAAAGAGCATCATACCAAAGTGCAATCAGCCAGCAGCAATAATAGATACTGCAAACAACACATGCTTGATGGAATAGGTAATGGAACAGAGAGATCATTAAGCTGTGTGAAAACAGATCCCCAAGTACAATGAACTCTTCGTGTCACTGACAATAATTATGGCTCATCACTTTGGTCCCAGCGCCCTGACTCGGTCTTGCCGTTGTTCTCAGGCTCAGAGAAACGATGCAATCGAAATTTGAATTTTGATTGAGATGCCCTAATGAGCAGAAAACATTCAAATAACTGAGACCAGGCGACAGCAATAACCTATCAGGAAATAAAGACAATAGAAGCTGTCAAAACCCAAGACAGAAATCATTTTAAAAGGGACTTTTGGACTCAGGAACTTGAAAAAATGACATCGCTTAGAGGAAGCCATTTAATTTGTCTGCAGACTTTTCTATTCCCATTGTTATGCCTGCAGAGTAGAGCTGGGTGAATTATTTGCAGGGAGCAATTTATTAGAAGGATTTATCCTCCTTTTTCCATTTCACAAATTATCCACTTAACAGCATTGGATTTTTACATATTTGTTTGGGACTTGAACTTCTTTGATGCAAACATGCGCCAGCCTATGGATTGCTCCAAGACTTTTGACAGCAATATTGAGAGTATTTGCAGCTCAAACTTGCTATTTCTGCAGTGAAATTGTTCAATGTAAGTCACATGATATTGTTTATGCCACAAAACCACTTTCAAGTGTACAACGTGTAAAATTCACTGAGGTAGGTGTGTCCAATCTTTGATACTTATATGGCCCCTTTACCATAGGATTAAATAAATATTTTATTAATTAATTATGAATTAATAATAAATAAAAATAAATTATGAAGCAATAATAAGTATTATTTATTATTAATATTGGTATTGCAGTAGCACCTAGGGTCCCCAATCATGGGCCAGGACCCCATTGTGCTAGGCACAATACAACACAGCACAAAAATATCAGTCCCTGCCCCAAAGAGCTCACAATCTAAGTAACAGACAAAAGACAATAGATGGCTACAAACAAATTGGGGCGCACATGAAAACAGTGAGACAGTATTGGTCAGCATGATAGGCAAGGCGCTTGGCACACCAGCAGCCTCACTGTTGTCGAGTTTTTTGTAGGCCTCATGGCAAAGGAGAGTGTGACAGGTTGGATCACAGAACCCCCCCTGGGAGCTGCCACCTGATGTGCCCAGACTACTTCTACCCCTGCTTTCCCTGCCAGCTCAGGACTCCAGCACCTTGTCTTGCTGAGCCGGACACTCCCGTCTGCTCCAACACAGACCCAGGGTCTGAATTACTTGCCCCAAAGCTGGAGGTTTACCTGAAAGCAGCTAACAGAAGTGTTCCTGTCTTTAACACTCAGATGCCCAACTCCCAATGAGGTATAAACACAAATAAATCTGTTTTACCCTGTATAAAGCTTATACAGGGTAAACTCATAAATTGTTCGCCCTCTATAACACTGATAGAGAGAGATGCACAGTTGTTTGCTCCCCCAGGTATCAATACATACTCTGAGTTAATTAATAAGTAAAAAGTGATTTTATTAAATACAGAAAGTAGGATTTAAGTGGTTCCAAGTAGTAACAGATAGAACAAAGTAAGTCACCAAGCAAAATAAAATAAAATGCGCAACTCTATGTCCAATCAAACTGCATACCCATAATCTCACCCTCAGAGATGCTTCAGTAAGTTTTTTCCTCAGACTGGACACCTTCCAGGCCTGGGCACAATTCTTTCCCCTGGTACAGCTCTTGTTCCAGCTCAGGTGGTAGCTAGGGGATTCTTCATGATGGCTCCTCTCCCTTTGTTCTGTTCCACCCCTTTATATATCTTTTGTATAAGGCGGGAATCCTTTGTCCCTCTCTGGGTTCCCACCCCCTCCTTCTCAATGGAAAGACACCAGGTTAAAGATGGATTCCAGTTCAGGTGACATGATCACATGTCACTGCAAGACTTCATTGCCCACTTGCCAGCACACACATATACAGGAAGACTTAGAGGTAAACACAGCCATCTGCAGACAATTGTCCTGGTTAATGGAAGTCATCAAGATTCCAGACCACTATTAATGGCCCACACTTTGCATAATTACAATAGGCCCTCAGAGTTATATTTCATATTTCTAGTTTCAGATACAAGAGTGGTACATTTATACATATAGGATGATCACACTCAGTAGATTATAAGCTTTGTAATACCTTACAAGAGACTTTTTGCATGAAGCATATTCTAGTTACATTATATTCACTCATTAGCATATTTTTATAAAANTTTTGCATGAAGCATATTCTAGTTACATTATATTCACTCATTAGCATATTTTTATAAAACCATATAGACTGCAACATCACAGAGAGTTTTAAGGAGGACAATGAAGTGGTGATCCAAATGTTTACATGGAGCTCCTCTCATGTTGAGGGGCAGCATGGGAGAAAGCACAAGGTGCTTGTTTGAAAATGTAACCAGTGGGCCATGAAGACTGGGATCAACATCCCAAAAATCCATGAGGGATGATGGGCCACGAAAATGAAGACAAGTCATTCATGTTTAATCTCCTCCTCTTTAATGCATTCACAACACTCCTGAAAGGCAGGGCAGTGATATTATCCCCATTGTACAGATGGGGAACTGAGACACAGATAGCCTTGCCCAAGATCACCCATGAAGTCTGTGGAAGATCAAAGAACTGAAGCCAGGTCTTCCAAGTCGCAGGATGATGCCCAAACCATGGGACCAGCCTTCTTCTTCTATCTATTGCTGTAGCCCATTGTAAGGCCCTCTGTATCACTTCAACCCTAGGTAAGAAGTGTCTGGGAATGCGGGTGCTACTGAGGCAACTGGCGCCAAGGAAAGATGATACTGTGGTGAAGGTGTTGGATTCTGACTCTGAAGAGCTTGGGTCGATTCCCAGCTGTGCCAGACACAAACTGTGAGATCTGAGGCAAGTTACTTCATCCCGCAGTTCCCCATCAGTAGTGTAAGAATAATGATATTTTCCTCCTAGGGGTGTTGTGAGGATAAATGCATTATTGTTAGTGAGTTGCTCAGATACCAGAGTAGTGAGGGCCATGTAAGTACTGAGATAGACCCACCAAAAAGGGGCTTCTGGCTACTGGGATGAAGCCCTGCATCCACTGGGTGGATTTCACATCTCTGCAGAGCCCAGTTTCTTGGGCTGTGTGTGGATTTCAGCTACAAATGTGTCTGTGAATTAGAGCTGGTAAGAAAAGTTTTGACAAAACACTGGGAAACATTTTTAGCTGATTTTCTTTTTACCGGCTCTTGTACAAATACACATTGCTGTATGTATTTGACACATTTTTTCATTCAAATCATGTTTTTTGCAGGGAGTGGGGCGAATTTCCTTGCATGATGCTCCCCAAAAAAATGAATAGTGGAAGTCATAAATAGCACTGAAGCAAATGTACAGTTATTATCCAAACTAAATTGTGCAGGACACCAGGGTTAATTTTAGCTCCTACTCTCCTGGATCACAAATAGGACCTCAATTTTATGTTTCATCCAAAATACACACAGTACCTTCGGCTGGAACATGGTTCAATACACATCCATGGAGAAGAGCGCCACTTACTGAATCATCAACCACACTTCCTGCAGCACCTAAGATTTACTCTGGTCTCCAATCCAGGCCCAACCTTCTTTAGTATAGACATTCAAGGGCCAGATTATGAACCCATTATAAGTGGGGAGCAGCTATTTATATTGTAGCATCTGTTGCAACCTGCATGGAACTTGGAAGGAGAAGCACAGGTTGCATGAAGGAAGAGTTTGGAGGAGGCACTGGGGAGTCAGTCTGTGTGTACATGACTGGAATGCTAGCTGCAATTGCAGATCCCTGCAAATAGTTCTCTTAATAAAGAGCCCAGTTTAGTTTTACAAGCATATTATTACCCAACACGTGATACGTGAAACAGTAACTGCTCACCAGAGTAAGATGTTCACAGTGTGGTCCTTCATAAAGAATTTGACTGCAGATAACTGTAAGTGACTCGATCACATGCTTTATAGTGATAGACTCAAGGATTTGAATCTATTTAGCTTAACAAAGAGAAGGTTAAGAGGTGACTTGATTGCAGTCTACATGGATAAGAAATATTTTATAATGGGTTTGTCAGTCTAGCAGAGAAAGGTATAACATGAGCCAATGACTGCAAGTTGAAGCTAGAGAAATTCAGACTGGATATAAGGTGTAAATTTTTTAACAGTGAGAATAATTAACCATTGGAACAATTAACAAGGGTCATGGTTGATTCTCCATCACTGACAATATTAAAATCAAGACTGGATGGTTTTTTAAAAGATCTGCTGTAAGAATTATTGTGGTGAAATTCTCCGGACCATGTTGTACAGTAGGTCAGCCTTGGTGATCACAATGGTCCCTTCTGGCCTTGGAATCCATGACTCTATGTTCTCTTCCTTTGCTTTGTTAATTGGGCTATCTGGGCTTAAAGTACTTAATTCTGCTGAGGCATTTGGACTGTGACAGGAAAAGGCACCTATAAAGGGAGCAGGCTAGCTACTGTACTGCAGAGGAAAGAGATTCTTTATTGTACCCATACAAGTCTAAAACTGCACGCAGGAAGTTAAACGGCATTTCACAACTGACAAGATAACGTTTCTAGCTAAAGCAGATCTCAGGAGCCTCGCCGAATTTTGGTTTTAGAGGGATATTTTTATTTTTATTTGTCTCCTGAGGCAACCTAATTTCAGCAGAGTTTTTAAGGACAACCTGAAGGACTTTAAAAGCATCTTCAAGCCCACAACAGCCATGCCTACCACTACCTAAATCTCAAGTATTTAATGGCTCTTAAAAAATATATTGCCTTGTTAATGCTTGCAGAGAATCAGACAGTTTTATGGGGACAGAGCAGTAATGCCCCTTTAGCCATCTGGCCTGCAAGAACACAATGGGGTTTTTCATAGCAGCCTTTTACATGTTTGAAAGAGATGTCTGCAATAAAAAGAACAAACAAGCCCATTTACAGGGGGTTGCAATTGGGTAGTGAGCCAGGCTCAGAGGCACCAGAGGCTTTATGCATATCTCTATGGCACAATCACAAACTCTATTGTTTTCAAAGTCAAACTAAGCACAATGCGGTGTGTTATGGGAGATGAGTGGTTATTCCGACCAAAGAACCAAGAAAGATTTGGAAGAACTTTGAGACTTTCGTTTCCAGCTACTGATGAAATGGGAATTGCTAAAAGGTTCCATAATACAAAAAGGGAAATAAAATAAAATGAAAAAACAATGCAAATATCCTCAGAGCAGCATGTACAATATACATAATGACTGTTTTTCATGACCTAAAGCCCAATGAAGTCAATCAAGACTCATTGATTTCAGTGGACTTTGGATTAAGCCCTCGGGCATCTGCATCAATAAAGCTAGCATCATCCAAAAAATTCATGGTTGGGATGTAATGATGGGCAGGCCCAAAAGGGAACAAAGTCTTCAGCATCAGGTTGGATAAACACAAACAAGTTTTGATGCTTATCTAAAAACATGAGTGTTTAAACTCAGTTGTAAATCTCAGGAGAAGAGATTTTCTTACAAGTTTCCTATTATTTCATGTTTCTGGAATAAATATGATAATACTTATCTACTTCACAGGTGTCTTGTTCTAATTAATTAGGCCTTGATCCAATGGGTTGCTCCCATGCTTCAAGTTATGCATGAGCATAAGTGCTTGGCTGTATCTAGGGTCTTAGTGGTGGAAAATTGTTGATATCTTGGAATGAGAGTTGTTGAATCCCTCTTGCTCAGGTTCCAGGTAGAGGTGGGGACTGGGTGTGAGACCAAACTGATAGAGGACACTAAAAGAACAGCAAATGGATGAATCCTAGAGGAGCGAGAGAAAAGGCACAATGAAGCAAAACGGGTAGGCAGGGTAGTTGTCTGTGGCTGCAGAGAAAGACCTCAGGTACTCTAGGGATCCTTATGTGATCCGTAATGGCTCAATAGTACATGGGGCCCAGGCATGAGCTCTCAGGAGGGATTATTGCTCAGGCTAACACCAGATGATTATTAGTTTATATGGCACTAGCATCCACAACGTGCTAGTGAGGCACTCGCCCAAAGTAAAGATTACAAGCCAACAGCCATGGAGTGAACGGCTCCAATCACAACTAGTGAAGTCTAGTCCCTGTTCAACTAAAAAGCAAACTAAATTTGATAAAATGGGACTATGCAGCCATGATGATGGCTTTGTCCAAACCAGTGTGGCCAACCCTAATAGTAAGTAGGAAGATCCTTCCCAGAAATACCGATGGCTCCTCCATGTATTGACCAATTTCTTTCAAGTTCCATTCCCAAGGGCTTGGGACTTTGCTGGGAATTGCAGCTGGCCTCTGGGGAGGTAGGGGGCAGAGAAACAGGAACTGGGTTGTCATAGTGGTTTCTTTAACTCTCTACTTCTGGGGGAAATTTTGTGTGTGTCTGTATTGTTACAGACATACTTGCTGACAAGTTTTTTGAAATAAATTACCAAAATGATTTAAACTGGTGTGATTATATAATATTATTTTGACAAATAAAATTTGCATAATTTTAAAATATTGTGTGCAGAATTTTTAATTTTTGGCGCAGAACTTTTAATTTTTTGGCATACAATTCCCCAGGAGTAGCCAGTGTTTTTAGAGCCTCCTTTGAGCTCCTCTTCAGTTCCATTCTTTCAATTTCATCCCTCTCTAGCTCCATCCACTTTACCAAATTTTCATGAGTTTGCTATCATTGCTGTCTCCCCTGTGACCATTTTTGGCATATGGGGGGGTCATAAATTGCAACCACCAAAAACAACCCATAAAAGGAAAAGTTATTTTTCCTGCAACTTTCATCTCTTTTGATTATCCCCAAAACTTAGTTATTTTAAGGGCTAAACTGATACCTAGAAGAGCCTCAGGTGGAGTGACAGGGAGACTTTGGCTTCAGTACACGTTAGCACTGAGTTATTAGTAAATGCTAGCATAGTCCCTGATTCAGATGAACTGTTGTATAATGGGAAGGAATGAGGGAAGATGGAAGGGACTTTTTGATGCATCTGTTTCCCTGTGCTTAATGATTAGGGACGACAGTGGAAACAAGACCTCTGCCAGCTGCACTAATTAAGGTGAAATCCCACTCTGGGATCTCTGGGGGGGGGAGGGATAGCTCAGTGGTTTGAGCATTGGCCTGCTAAACCCAGGGTTGTGAGTTCAATCCTTGAGGGGGCCATTTAGGAATCTGGGGCAAAAATCTGTCTGGGGATTGGTCCTGCTCTGAGCAGGGGGTTGGACTAGATGACCTTCTGAGGTCCCTTCCAACCCTGATATTCTATGATTCTATCTATGGTTGAACCATACGCAGATCCATCACAAAGGAAAATATTGCCTCATTCACCCAGGAGCTCTTCTGACCTTATCAGTTGAAATAAAACAAACAAAAAACAATGTGTATCCAGGCCCCTCATACCATGGGTTAGAAAGACTGAGGGGTGCTGCTTTCTCTCTGACAGATTCTGTGCAATCTCTTCTTATACACCTGAAAACAGCCTCGCACTGCTCGGGAGACTTCTTACATCCACTTGTCTCTTTGTCAAACAAACTCTTAGGGGGTTCCATTGTCAGAACTGGAAACCCAGCCAGGCATTTGTGTGTTCAAATGTAAACCACTGTTCAGCATGTGCTGCAGGACTGATCCACAGACGGTAATGACTTTATTAGTGCTTCCATTACAGGAAGTGAGTCCTTTAGTTGAAGCAGTAAAGGCTCATTTTTTAGTGCTGGAGGGTCGCAGGTTCTAACGCCAAGTGAGGTTGGCGACACAAAAAACCACTTAGGTGTGCTGTTACCAGAGTTGTAAGTCGGGTTACATCACAGCATCTGCTTCCATAAAGCAGGAATTCCTTCTTGGTATGTGTTTTGCTCTTTGTTGACAGTTTTCATCAGGGGACCTCAAAATGTTTTACACGTGTACATTGAGAAAAACTCCTAAACCCCCTTTACATACAAGAAGAAAAACAGATGCTCTGGTGTTGGAACAGTTCCTTCAGGGCCTCCTGGAGAATACATGGGTGTGGGTTAGACAGCATCAACCCATCACTTTAGATACAGTGGTAAAATTGACTCAGGAGTTCATGGAGGTGGACTGCTCAGAAAAGAGGGCCGACCCTATACCTGAAACTCAGGAGGAAGTTTGGGGAACCCCCAGCTGCCAAGGAGATGGAGAGGAAGAAGGAGAAGCCCAGTGCAGGCATCAGGGGCACATGAAAAAATACTCCCTCTACAGGGAATGTGGTATTGCCAAGTTTTCTGGTTGGGTCGGGAATGGAGGGAAGACAGAGGAAAGAAATTGCCCACCATTCCAGTAATGGTGAGGAGAAAACATTGAAGTGGCCTGGTAGACATGGCCTCCTCTTGTTCCCTGATCTGGAGGGAGCAGGTGACACCCCACTGGTACTTCCAAGGGCAACTGTGAGAATAGAGTGTGCCCATCGGGATACAAAGCGCTGAGGTACCTCAGGGAGTCCAGGGGAGGTTTAATTGGAAGCGAGTTGGGGTGATAGATTGCCCCACCCTGTTGTGTTGGGCACCGATTGGAGCTCCTTCCCATTAGGAAAACAAGGTGCTGTTGGAGGCCCTGGTAGAGAAACAGAAAACCTGAGAGGAAGAAATGGAGGCCGAAGGGAGGAAAAAGCAAACCAGTGGGAGCAGATTTCGAAACGCCTAGACAACAGGGCCTAATTCAGGTGAAAGGGAAAGAAAAGAGAGTCCCACAAGAAATTGAGAGGAATGGGAATTAAGGAGGTAAGGAGGGTGGAGAAAGTTAACCTGAGCTCCTTAGTAGAGGTCGAAGGACCCATGGAGCTTCCCACGCTGCAATGCTAAAGAGAAAAAGCCGAGATGCGGTTTGGGGAACCCAAGGACCTGAGCAATCAGTGGGATGAGGGGAGTGCCCTCAATCCTTCACCAGATACAAAGGGGGAGAAAAGGGTGAGCAACCCCCCAGGATGCCCATGACTTGCAGGAGAATGAAATGGAGCTGTGGGGGTGTCTTCTCCCTGCCAAGTGCGATTTCTGGGGGTGGAAAATGAATGGGCACCACAGGGATAACCTAGAGGATCACCCCAGGGACCGAGAGAGACCCCCACAGAGTGACAGCACAGGGGGGAGAGAAAAATCTGTCTCTCAGGCAAGGGGTAGGAGGCATGTGACAGAGAGTTGGCCCAGCCTCCCGATGCTGCAACTCCAATTCATTGCCTTGGAGTACACCTGACTACGGGAACTGCTCCCAATTGATAGACTGGGCTGGACTGGAGGAGTTAAAAGGATAATTAACTTATTAACCCAGAAGGGACCGAAGGCCCAGGAAGGAAGTGCAAAGAGGCAGGCAGGGTGGGAGTGGGAGAAGCAGGCTTGTAGAAACAGGGCAAGAGCTCGCTCATGGCTCCAGGAGCTGAAGGCTGTTGACATGAGGCTGCATAGCCTGTCAAGGTGGTGGACAAGAACACTGTAATAAATTACATGAGGTATGTGACCAGAAGAAAGTCTCTGAGCCCTTTGTGGGCTAGAAAGTGGGTGGGAGTGAGTCCGCTCTGCCACAGTACCACTGCCCTCTGCTGCATGGAATCAGACCAGCACAAATGTATGTTATGGCATATATTCCATACCACTAATAGCCATTATCCTTTATCTCAAGGGGTTTGGGGGGAGGGGGTTGGAGCCCAAGCATCATAGCTTTCTCCCCACTGCTGCCATGAAGCCCCCAGTGTGCAGCAAAGTTAGAAACATGCAGTCCCACTGAGATCGGCAACAGTATCCGTCTCGTCAGAAGGTAAAATCTATACATGACACTGGTTTTATGACATGGTAAACAGAGGCACAGACCAATGAAATGAGCCAGCGTCAGAGCGAGGAACAGACTCCAATTGTCCTGACTCTTGTCCCTAAGCCACGAGATAACATTCAGCAAGTGCTAGCGCTTTCCCAGCTCTCTGCTGCAAAGCTCAGCTGTAAACACGCGGTGCCTTTTTCAGCAAATACCAGAGCGAGAGTTGGGATTGAGAGGTTGGTGCAGGTGTCTCATGAATACAGGTGAAAATTAGAGAATCTGCCCAAAGAGGGTCCATTCATATAACATTTCAGAGCTTTGCTCTATCTCGTGTGGAGCGAGAGAGAGAGAGAGAGAGAGAGAGAGTTGGGTAGAGGGAATAAAACAGCCCCTGCTCTACCGGGAACCAAGAGGCTCAGACCTTTTCAAAGTCAACCTGACATGATTGTCAAATGGCCATGACTGGTGACTTCAGAAGCCAAATATCTGATAGTCATTTGGAGTCAAAGTCATGAGGTACTTTGATAGGAGTTTGTAGAGAGACCCAGTCCTAGGAGCTGATAGGTGTTTGCACATAAGCCTGTTTGTCAGCGTGAGATAGAATTTTGGGTTTGACCTTTTGATACTCTTATATCCTTACAGATATGTGTGAACAAAAGCCAAAGACTGTGTATGTTGCTTCTGCCTAGTCAGATGGGTTTGTTAGTACAATGGGAACAGATAAGAGCAGTTGAAGTGTTACTCAAGAGCACACTTTAAGATTGCCTCAACCCCTATCTCAAGGCAAGGTCAAGCAACCAGTCGGAAGGGGCAAAGGGTGGCTGGGGGAAGATATAAAACACTAAAAGACCAAAGGAATGCCTGTCCCTGACTGCAACACAGCCTCACTCCTTTCCCCTCCCATGGGGTACAAAAGGGGTGGGACTGTGGACATGCATTGCAGATATATTTGAGCCTGCTAATAAGGATGAAGTGGGAAATGGGAATGGGGAGGGGGTAATGGAGAACGGGGACATAGGCAAGGCTCTGCGGCGTCAGAGCTGGGAAGGGGGACACGGGGTAAACACTCTGCGGCGTCAGAGCTGGGAATGGAACACTGGGAAACCGACTCTGACAGTGTGTAGAGCTACAGATATGTTTGCTTGGAACTAACCCCAATAAACATCGCATTGTCTGCACTTTGGACTTCTGGTCTTCTGCTTTCTGTCTGCGGGACAAGAACATGGGGAGGGGGTGAAGGGAAAGCCCTCTAACAATAGGGATCTAGTGTGCATTTCCCAGTAAACTGGACACATCACGGAAAAAAACACAAGAGAAGCTACGGAGGCGAACCACTGGCAAGAGCTCCCCGCTACAGAGTACAAATAGCCGACCTGCTCCCATGACAAATGGGGCATTTTCATATATACAGAACTATATAGCTCAGGTAATTACCTTGATTGAGACAAGTGCCCTAAAAGCAGAATCCCCATGGAGCTAGACCAAACCACTGAAACAACGAGATCTTTATGGAAGGGGGCAGGGAGTGCAAGTGAAAATATACACTAAATATATTCCCGGGGCTCTCTACATAATAAGATGCTTGCTGGAGTCTGGTGGTCACAACGATGATTACTTTAGTGATGATTCATAGAACTTGGAAGCATGCTGTAAACACCAAGCGCCGTTGCTATGGTAAGAAAAATTGTGTTTTGCTCCATAAATAGCACAGTAAATAAACAGCATCACCGCCAGTGCCTAATGCAGCAGGCCTGCTTACTCAGCTGTGGTTCCACGGGGAACACGCTACACCCTGTGCTCTGTACGTGGCACCTTCCACTTCATCTCCAGGCGAAATCCGAAAGTGTTGGCTTTGACCTGTAGAGCAGTGAGCGCTTTGGACCTGGCTTCTTGAGAGACCTTGATGCAGATCTGTTCCGCTGGTGTAAATCCACAGTCCCTCAAGTGAAGTCAGAAAGCAAATGAGAGGAAGAGCAGCCTCTCCTCTATCTCCACTTGTGACAGTGTGAGATCAGCTGAGTGATACAGTATCATCCATGTAAACTCAGGATAAACAGGAACTGGGGCTGCTGTCAGGGCATTCTTAAAGGGGTCTTCGCTCTGGAACTCACACTTACACCGGGTCAGAACAACCCCAGATTTGCTCTCCTGTGGGCCACATTGAGATACTTTTCTATATTTTCCTAGAAGATTTCAGGGAAGTCAGTTGGATGGGCGCAGTCTGTAGGGCAGTTACTTGTGATGGGTGTAGAGGATTTTGATTGTTCACTTGGAAATGTGGCTGTATTTTTTTCATACCGTTTCATTGTGCGCTCGCAGGTTTGGCAGGCTGGGTGCACTTTATAAATGGAGAAAAATAAAACAAACATATTTTATAAGGAGGCAGCATGATGCAGGGGGTAAGACATTTTACTGGGACACAGGGAACATGAGTCCTGTTCCCAGCTGCGTACTTTGATGTAACAATTTTATGAACACTATGTGACTGGGTCAGTGAAAGGAAATTATTGTATGCTGGGTTTTTAGAATCTCCTGTATGGCTTTATTGATCTAACTTATACAGGGGGCAGTGGAATATTTACTACACACCTATAATACTTTAATTCAATGCAGATTGTGCAGAAAGTCAATCCAATTGCTCACCACATCAGATCATCCCAGCAAACATTGGGAGCAATGCAGCATGGTGAGATATTTCCTGGACCCAGGCGGAAGTGACACAGTTCTTTTGCCAGGATGGACACCAGGAGATAAAGAGCTCACAGTCAAAAAGCACTTTCTCAGGGGAAGAAGGGGAGAGAGGGGGGTCACTTGTCAGAAGTTGACAGAGAGAGAATGTGGAGGGAGAAGGAATTGGGCTCGTGCAGATCCAAGGAATGGAAAGCCACAGGGAAGAGCGAAACATGCGGACCAGCTGTTTGATTGTTCTTCATGATCTGTTTTCTCTTAAATGCGTTTGCTCTAAATAAGTGACACTTTGCTGTAAGGAGACTGTTTGGTCCCTGATTGCCACCGTCGCTGTCCAGGAGGAGACGGAACTGCAGGGTGTGAGTTTTTCGGACCTGCTGAGGCAATCACAGTTAGTACCAGGGTGCTTCCAGCAGGGCCTGGTCTGAGAGTGGGAGAATCCTCTGAGTCCACCCAGAGCCTGGTGACCACCAAAGGCCTGACACCTGAGAGGTGGCTGCACTTGACAGGTCCAGGAGTGCCAAAAGGCCCCCACCATGCCAGGGACTGCGCCCATACATTGCAAGAGACATTCCTGGCCCTGGCAAGTTTACAAACAAAATAGACAAGACGGACAAAGGGGAGCAGAAAGGAAGTGTGAGCATCCACTGGCAGGGAATTGACACCCAAAGGGGCTAGCTGACTTGCCCTCGGTGAATTTGAGGCAGAGCTGGGTCCAACTCCAGGGCCTCAATCACAAGACAACGCTTCCTCTGCCACTAATAATGTTTATTCACCCTGGCAAGGTGCTTTGAGATTGCTGGAGGAAAAAAACGGTGATGAGGCTGTCTAAAGAAAATACAAGCGGATTCTCCTGGGATCTCCCACACTCTATGGATTGCAATACTCGGCTGACAGTGATTTGGGCTGTAACTACAGAATACAGTCTTTTTCCAGGGTTTTCACTGAACGGACCATGAGCGTACCGGAATAGAAAAAAATCAGTTGCAGCCACAACATTTGTATTTCATTCTTGCAAATATCTGAGAGCAAAATGCCAGAAACTGCACACCCCCTAAACTGGAAATGGACCAAACCCCTCTCCTCCCAACCCCTCAAAAAAGGAAAGAAAAGAACCAACCTCTGCTTTTACTTTGAGTATAAAAAAGTTTGTGCATCTCCAAGGGGAGCACTGGCTGGAATCTAAAACACCACGCTGAGAATATAAATAGACCAGAAGTGAGCCAACAGAGGCTGCAGACATGGCATGCGCTTGTTCTGGAGGCTGCACTGTGGGGAAAAGTGATGCCTGCAATCACAGAATAGAAACAGCAGCAGGTTATCAGCCTCATCCGACCCCATGGCAGCTGACTGAGAGAACACAGCAGGTACATCTAAAAGCACAGCTCATGGTAGGTTTGCTGCTGTGGGGCCCACAGCTCAGACTGACATCCTCTTATCTGTCGTAAATAGCCAGTATAAAGGTCCAACTGGTAACTGAGATTGACGGGGAGGTACAAAAGACCAATCTCCACAGTGCATCTGTCTCTGTACAGGCAGCAGATCTGAGTCTGATAGCAGCATGCAGAGGACAAATAAAACGAACAGGGATGCAGCAGCCACGGTGCAGGTGAATCTAGTTATCCACAGAACAGCTGGTGGGTTCAGAGTCTCCACGGGATCTTAGACAGCACCAGCTGCTTGCAAATGTGATGTCTGGTTCTTTCCTACACAGTCCACAGGTGGACTCTCTACTGCAGGTAGTCAGGTTAATACATTTGAGAAGGAAGGAAGAATGGTTATATTGTTCAGGACCCACCCTGGGTTCAATCCTTAGCTCTTCCACAGACTCTGTTTGACCTCTGTGTAGGTGCCACAAGACTCTTTGCTGCTTTTACTTATATTTGCTGTATCACACACACACACTGTGCCCCTTTTAATTGATATAACCCTTCTTTCTGCCATATTTTTCCATGAGCGGTAAGTTGTGATCGTGCCCCCCTCAGCTTGCCACAGGAATCTCCAGTATTAGTCTTCCTATGCACGTGCTCTACAACTGAACTGTTTTGGTTACCAAGGCAACTGGTTTTATATGGCAGGGAGCAGCCATTTTGTCACTCTTTCTCCCACTTAGGTTGCTGGAAGGGCCTGGTCACATGGCACATCTCACAAGAGATCATTTGACCTCAATAATAATAATACCTCCCTCATATATAGTGCTTTTTCATCCATAGATCTCAAAGTGCCTACGAAATTCATAACAACTTCCAGGAATTAGGAAGAACTCTCTTCCCCCCATAGAGCCATGACTCATCCATGCTGCCCTCTTGTATGGAGGGAATTTCCTATGCTAATAACTCCCAATAACCTGATTACTCCAATACTATTTTTATCCCCTACTAGACTTTGGCCATGAAAATAGAACTGGTGTCTCCCTGTGCTAATTAACAGACTCAGTATTGCAAATTCCAGGGATCTGAAAACCAGGAGTCAGCCTCACCACCAGAAAAATCATAAAATTGGCTTAAAAGGGTTTTTTTTCATTTTCCTTTTAATATGGGAGCTTTTAGGATTCAGGTTTTCTTTCCTTCTTTTTTTTTTTTAAATGAAAGTTGAGAGTTTCACATAATCACCTGACTCCAGGTGCTGGGGTTTTAAGAAACCCCCCAAATATTGTGATGGTTGGTGACACTGGGAACCTGTGGATTTGAGTCTAGACAGGCCCACCCTGCTGTTGTCCTGAGACAGTTATGCAGACACTGATTTTACAGACTTTGAGTAGAAGACCCTCTAATTTTCTCTGCAATGCTTTACTGAAACGTGCTTGGGGTGACTGTGACACTGCACCCCATATTCTTCATAGCGATATTATTATGATATGATTATGACATAGTTATGATGTATCTTATGCAAGATGGGTCATGTGAGAGATCATTGGAAAAGTTACAATTTGCAGAATATGATTATCCTATTTGTATGCATGTATCATTTTTGTATCTGAAGTTAGGAATATTGCCTATGTATCTGTATTACAAATGTGTTTACAGCCGGAGAACGCCCATTAGACCAGATGTTTTCAGCCTAGGTATTGGGTGGGGAAGGGCCATTAGAGAGAACAGGCCTGTAAGCAAGTGCAGCTTGCCCTTTAAGAATCTGCAGCCTGCTTGTATCATCACTTAGGGTGAGAACCTGCTATTCATATCCAATCTATTTAGTATATTAAGCTTAGTTTGTATGTTTTGTTTATTTGCTAGATAATCTGTTTTGATCTGTTGGCTGTCCCTTATAATCACTTAAAATCTATCTTTTGTTGTTAATAAATTTGTTTTTGCTTTATCTAAAACCAGTGTGTGGGAATCCTAACTCAGGGGAGAAAACTATTGCATATTCCTCTCCACTGCCTATTAATTTCATTTGGTGACCCCTTGTTCTTTTGTTATGAGAAGAAGTAAATAACACTTCCTTATTTACTTTCTCCACACCACTCATGATTTTATAGACTTCTATCATATCCCCCCTTAGTTGTCGCTTTTCCAAGCTGAAAATCCCCAGTCTTATTACTCTCTCCTAATATAGCAGCTGTTCCATACCCCTAATCATTTTTTTGCCCTTTTCTGAACATTTTCCAATTCCAATATATCTTTTTTGAGATGGGGTGACCCCATCTGCACACAGTATTCAAGGTGTGGGCATACCATGGATTTATATAGAGGCAATGTGATATTTTCTGTCTTATTATCTATCCCTTTATTAATGATCCTCAACATTCTGTTCACTTTTTTGACTGCCACTGCACATTGAGTGGATGTTTTCAGAGAACTGTCCACAATGACTCCAAGAGCTCTTTCTTGAGTGGTAACAGCTAATTTAGACCCCTCATTTTATATGTATAGTTTGGATTATTATTATCAGGCAAAATCATGGAGCCCGTCCTCAAGGAATCAGTTTTGAAGCACTTAGAGGAGAGGAAGGTGATCAGGAACAGTCAACATGGATTCACCAAGGGCAAGTCATGCCTGACCAACCGGATTGCCTTCTATGATGAGATAACTGGCACAGTGGATATGGGGAAAGCGGTGGATGTGATATATCTTGACTTTAGCAAAGCTTTTGTTATGGTCTCCCACAGTATTCTTGACAGCAAGTTAAAAAAGTATGGATTGGATGAATGGACTATAAAGTGGATAGAAAACTGGCTAGATTGTCGGGCTCAATGGGTAGTGATCAAAGGCTTGATATCTAGTTGGCAGCCGTTATCAAGCGGAGTGCCCCAGGAGTCGGTCCTGGGGACGGTTTTGTTCAACATCTTTATTAATTATCTGGATAATGGGATTAATAGCACCCTCAGCAAATTCGCAGATGACACTAAGCTAGGGGGAGAGGCAGATATGCTGGAGGGTAGGGATAGGGTCCAGAGTGACCTAGACAAATTGGAGGATTGGGCCAAAAGAAATCTGATGAGGTTCAACAAGGACAAGTGAAGAGTCCTGCACTTAGGATGGAAGAATCCCATGCACTGCTACAGGCTGGGGACCGAATGGCTAAGCAGCAGTTCTGCAGAAAAGGTCCTGGGGATTACAGTAGATGAGAAGCTGGATATGAGTCAGCAGTGTGCCCTCGTTGCCAAGAAAGCCAATGGCGTAGGAGCATTACCAGCAGATTGAGGGATGTGATTATTCACCTCTATTTGGCACTGGTGAGGCCACACCTGGAGTATTGCATCCAGTTTTGGTCCCCCCAGTAGAGAAGGGATGTGGACAGATTGGAGAAAGTCCAGTGGAGGGCAATAAAAATTATTAGGGGGCTGGGGCACTTGACTTACGAGGAGAGGCTGTGGGAACTGGGGTTATTTAGTCTACAGAAGAGAAGAGTGAGGGAAGATTTGATAGCAGCCTTCAACTATCTAGCTAGGCTGTTCTCAGTGGTGGCAGACGACAGAACAAGGAGCAATCGTCTCAAGTTGCAGTGGGGGAGGTCTAGGTTGGATATCAGGAAATACTATTTCACTAGGAGGGTGGTGAAGCACTGGAATGGGTTACCTAGGGAGGTGGTTGAATCTCCATCCTTAGAGGTTTTTAAGGCCCGACTTAACAAAGCCTTGGCTGGGATGATTTAGTGGGTGTTACGCCTGCTTTGAGCAGGGGATTGGACTAGATGACCTCTTGAGGTCTCTTCCAACCCTAATATTCTATGATTATGTTTTCCAGTGTGCATAACTTTGCATTTATTAACATTGAATTTCATCTGCAATTTTTTTGCCCAGTCACCCAGTTTTGAGAGATCCTTTTGTAGCTCTTTGCAGTCTGCCTGGGACTTAACTATCTTGAGTAGTTTTGTATCATCTGCATATTTTGCCACCTCACTGTTTATCCCTTTCTCCAGGTCATTTATGCATATTTTGAATAAGACTGGTCCCAGAACAGACCCGTGGAAGACTCCCCTATTTACCTCTCTCCATTGTGAAAACTGATCATTTATTCCTACCCTTCTTTGTTTCCTATCTTTTAACTAGTGACCAATGCATAAGAGGACCTTCCCTCTTATCCCATGACTGCTTACTTTGCTTAAGAGCCTTTGGTGAAGGACCTTATCAAAGGCTTTCTGAAAATCTAAGTGCACTATATCCACTGGGTCCCCCTTGTCCACATGCTTGTTGACCCCCTCAAAGAATTCTAGTAGATTGTAAAGGGAAATCATGCCTCACCAAAAACCATGTTGACTCTTCCCCAACAAATTATGTTCATCTATGTGTCTGACAATTGTGTTCTTTACTATAGTTTCAACCAGTTTGCCCGGTCCTGAAGTCAGGCATTCTGGCCTGTAATTGCCAGGATCACCTCTGGAGCCCTATTTAAAAATTGGTGTCACATTAGCTATCCTCCAGTCATTTGCTACAGAAGCTGATTTAAATGATAGGTTACAGACTACAGTTGGCAGTTCTGCATGCTTTGAGGAGTCATAAGGTGTAGTCCCTGGCCTTCAATGGGTTCATTTTACAGCTGATGCGCCATCCAACAGGCCAGGCAGTGCTGAATGCCAATCTGTCTGGGGGGTGTCCCCCAGAAACACAGCACAAGTTTTGAAATGCGGATACACCTACCTATCTATACCTCACCATACCAAGGGATACAAACATATAAACAAGATTATCATACTGGGTAAATCATAACATTTTCACAGATACCTTACATGGCATATCTGGTCAGACTCCTTTCAGTTTTATAATATTGGTGTCAATAATATCATACAATGTCTCCCATATTCCATTCAGTGGCACAGTCCAAAGCAGCAAGTACAAGGAGAAGGGTGGTAACTAACAATATCTAGAGTGTAATACATAACTTGTTTGTCTCAATGTATAAAAGGAGAAGTCACAGGCGGGGCACCTTTGGACTTGCCAAGGGGATGACAGAGCGGGTACCATTGTTGCAGGCATATGGGTGTTAGAGTACCAGTAACCATTGAGCCAGGGCACTAGTATCGTGCTTTGTCAACAATAAACCTGGCCGAGTATCTTTGCCACCAAACCAAGCCTGTGGTCTTCCTACCTGAGCAACATCAAGGTCCGCTGAGTTAACATGCTGGACCGTCTGCTAGTGCCGCTGCCATCGGAGTGCCCAGAACAGCCTTCACAAATCTTCGCAGCACTAACACAAGTATCACATAGGCTTTTATTAGACGACCCTTGTGGGGCTTGTTAGCTGTAGTGAGTTTGTCAGGTCTGATAGGAATTGCTGTTACAGGACAGGTTTCAGTGGTAGCCGCGTTCATCTGTATCAGCCCAAATAAATGTGTTAGTCTCTAAGGTGCCACAAGGACTCCTCGTTTGTCACAGGACAGTGAGGAGCTGGCAGTGAGGAGTTCTTAGGGGTGACTATAAGAGGATTCTTCCCTGAGGCTGCTGGACCCAGAGAGACCCATACAGGTCTCCCTGGCTCTCTAGCTGCCATACTAAGGAAACATTACCCAGGCTATCTACTGACAGCACATGGGACCTACCCGCTCTGGCCTGGATTCCACAGTCATGGAGTGGACTGCTGACTCCACTACAACACCTGGTTTATAATTGAGCAATTTGAGTGTAAATGCCTTTCTCCGGGATTGCGGGGAAGCCAGAGGCAGAGCCAGGAATGCTGCTACTGGTTCCTGCCCTCTAGACTGCAATCCCCCTGTAAAGAGCTACACAGGCTCCCTATTAAATCAGAAAAACAACGAGGGGTCCGGTGGCACCTTAAAGCTAAACAGATTTGTTTGCCCAAATAAATCTGTTAGTCTTTAAGGTGCCACTGGACTCCTCGTTGTTTTTGTGGATACGGACTAACATGGCTACCCCCTATGATATTAAATCAGACACATCTCCTACACACTGCCAGCCAATTACTGCACCATTTACAATCCCTGCATACAATACAAACACTTCCAGTGAGCAGCTCCTCTGGAGATAGAAGTGTTGATACTTTCAATTTCGGATAAACAAATAGAAAATCCCTTCCTTCTGCCGCCTTTTTACTAATGGCAGCGTTTGTTGCCAAACGTCTCCTTCCTTTTTAACTTGCTTTGCAGCTGAGTGAGCATGAATTCAAATCAGAGCCAGTTTTAATATCCCCGACAGTGCTTGTGTTTGCAAATGGGCTTAACCCTGAGAGGTGCTGAGAAGCACTCGCTGAAGCCAAAAGGAGGTGTGAGTTCTCTTTCCTCTCGGGATTTGTTTGCATGAGTTTATGAAGCAATGTGACATATTTCAATTTCCACTTTGGTTTCTCTTTAGTCAATGAAATACCCTCATCCGGCCTTTCTCATGCCATCACCTCTCTCATTTCCATACACAGTTTATCTGGCTTTCGACTGACCTTTATGTACCATTGGCAACATCGGCCATGCTTCTGCTCAAGATGAAATAGAAGAGAGCTGCTCAAAAATCTTCCATGTTTTGTCCCTGCATATGCATGCGGGGTTCCTTTGACGTTTTCCAGCAAGAGTTGGGTGCATAGATCTGAGAACAGAAATTAACCCTTTAAACACTAAAAGACAGCTACATCCAAGAATACCCACTTATTATTGTTAGTTATTTGTATCACAGAAGCAACGAGGGGTCCCATCTGAGGTCAGAGCCCCACAACACGACTACAAACATAGTAACAGTCCCTCCCACACAGCTCTCTCAGTCAGACAGGAAGGAAAGGAATCTGGCTATCTATAGTTTTGGATTCCACCTGTCCTGCACTATTATTATTATTATTTGTGCTGAAGGAGGGCACCGGGACTCCAGTGTTGAGGCACTGTACAAAAACAGAGCAAAAAGATAGTCCCTCCCTCAAAGAGCTTACCATGTAAGTAAGTACATGGACAGTCCCATATTACAGCATTCACCTGCAGAGTGGAAATCCCTGCAGGCTGCCTCTGGGTACGTTTACACAAATCCTGGGGTGTGATGTGTCTATCTGCAGCTTTACTCTGGCTAGTTTGGGTACCGGAGCCGTGAAGCGGCAGCAGCGTGGGCTGGCAAGCCAGGTAATTACTCAGGGTTCGCGCTGAAGCACATGGTGCCATGGCTTTGCTGCCCCATTACCCGTGCTAGTTAGATTAAAACTAGATCCGGTATGTCTATAGAAGCTGTGATCCACATGCCACGACTGCAGTGTAGACACGCCCTCCTTATTTCCTGGTAGCTACTGTCAGCTACAACTGGTTGTAAAGTGGGAAAGATGCTCGACAACACACGCTGATTCCTAATTCACCTATGGACAGTTTAGTAGCATTACCCTAAATGCAACACAATTATCGCCTATGTCTGTAGAGAAACAGCGCAGGTGTGGTAATATCTTTGATGGGACCAACTTCTGTTGGGAAAAGAGACAAGCTTTTGAGCTTGTGTAAGCTTGTCTCTTTTCCCAATCGAAGTTGAGCCAATTAAAGATATTCCTCACCCACCTCATCTTTCTAATATCCTGGGACCAAAACGGCTCCAGCAACCCTGCAAACAACTCTGTACATCGAGAAAGGTACAAAATCACAAAGAGAGAGATGTCAGGATGAACAAATCCGCATCATTCTTGCCACTGTCTCTAGATAACATGGCAATCAGTGTTATTTGATTTCCATATGTTGTTATCCTTTCTGATAACTACTCTACAAACAGTGAGATCAGGAGCTGGAGAACCAGCCTTCAAAACTACCCTTAGGCCAATTAGTTATTCATGAAATTTTTGCTGCACGGTTTAGATTTCCTCAAATAATTTGAACTCAATTTGCAGCGTGTGCGAGAGAGATTGTGAAGAGATTAGTCCAATCCTGCACCACTTAGTGCCAGAAATGCGGAGAGGGAGCTGAGTGTTGGCAGATAATTTGTCTGTGTTTTGAAAACATGACGTGTGAGATCTCCTACTGCAAAATGCAAGGAGGTGGGCAAGGGGCAAAGGGGAGGGGAGCAAAGCCCAAGCAGAAGTGTGGGGTTGTCTCTGTCATGATGAAATAGCCCATCAGAAGCAATATGTGTGTGCTTATAGAATTCCGGCAGTGCATACCTGATGGCAATGGCTAATCATTTATGGTTTGCAATTGTGCTCTGATTCCTAGGAAGGGAGAATTTCATTTGATTCCATCATGAATTCCTTGAGTGCCTGAAACTTGCAGGAATAACAACTGAAATGCAATGCACGAGGGGATTTCTCCTTGGAACTGAAATTATATTTCTTATCTTTTCTAATAGTGGAATCCATATCTAGTTATTATTAAGTGCCAGCTTCTGACACTCTTAGTCACGTTGAACAGTACCTTACTCTGCAGGTATAGTCCCATTAAAATCAGTTGGAGTGGCCCCTCTAAAATCAATGCAACCACTGGTGAAGTATTGTGCGAATTAAGGTGACCACAGAGAAAGGACCAAATTTTGGACAATATCCTCCAAAATTGCACATGCAAACCCCACCTTTCTACACTTGTATAAATGTTGGACAGTGAAACACACGGCTACCAAATTTGCTCACATAAACTTTTTTTAAAAACACACAATGCATATTTAACCTGTGGAATTTATTGTCACGTGTTATTGTTGAGGCCAAGAGCTCAGCAGATTTTTTTAAAATGACTAGACATTTATATGAATAATAAAATAAACATCCACAGTTACAATATCTAGGATAAAAATGCATAATATTAATCCCAATGCACCAGGACAAAAGCCAACAACTAACAGATTGGGGTTATAAAGAAACTTACCCTTGGGAACAGTACGGAAATATGTCTGTTCTAGAAGTTTTATGCCTTCCCCTGGCATATCTAGCCACTGTCACAGATATGGGACCGGAGAAGATGGCCCATTGGTCTGATTAAGTGTGACAATTTTGATGTCCATTGGCAAAATCATGAAAAGGCAGCTTGTATGCATGCAATTTTCGGGGCACAATTTCATAGGTAACTCATGAAAATGCTGGCCCTCAGAGCCATCCTGCCATCAATTTGCATGAAGCACATTGTACTTCTAACTCTCCTTCTTCAAGAGCAGGCACTTTGTAGCAGGCAATTTTCGGAGGCGAGAGAAAGGGAGAAGAGAAAGGTAAGAAAACCATTTGCAAACATGTTATTCCCCTAGCACGCTTTGACAGCTGTCAGTGGAGATCTGATGAAGACGTCCGGTTAAAATACTCCACCGCAGCACCAAGCAGAAGAGGATTGACATACGGCTGGTTTGTGCATAGATAACATCAAGCAGTGGATGTTTAATCTCTGTGGGGAGCTTTTAGATAGCCCAAATGATTTGGAAGTCAATCTGCCTTTTAGAAAATAATAAACCTATAAAGGAAGTACATTTTAAAAAGCCCTATTTGGAAGAATATTCTTCTCCACTAGCATGCTGTGCCTGATCAGTGATGAAATGTGTCTCACAGTGATTGTTCTCCAACTATTGAGACTGACAGGTTTGCATCCATGCGTTCTGTGCTTCATTCTCTCATGCTGCCAAGAATGTCCAATCCTTGCCCTTGGCTTCCACCATCCCTCTCACTTAATAGGGATCAACAAGAAGATGTTAGAGTCTGGAAGTGCCATTGTGCCCCATAATACTTCTCAGATAGGCTCATTAGGCCACCTATGTGGTGTACTGAAAACTATGTTAAAATTGTTGATCACTTTCAATTCTCAGGGCTTCTCCTGCTCTTGTTTGCAGGGTAAGGGCCTCTGCAAGGAAGCTTGAAGCAGCAGCAGTAAGTCTGCAGTCAGCCAGCCCAGGGTAAGGTGCAGTGAGTTGTGCCTCTCTGTTTTAGGGAGCAGCCTGCTTTCTTTCTCCCTGTTACTAGTTCCTGTGTGTTTATAGTTCTGAATTCTAAGAAATAAAATAGTGTAATCTCACAAATTTCCAGCAAGAGTATTGGATGTTTTTATGTAATTGCTTTGTTTTTATGCTGTGAAACAAAATCTGAAGCTGGTTTGGTTTTATTTTGGTTTGGTTTTAACTAGGAGGAATTCCATCTAAGTTTTCAAAGGCCTTGTCCTGCTAAGGAGTTGACAGAGCAGAGCTGGGGTACGCAGCATGCAGGAGATAAAGCAAGCAAAAAAAGCAGAATAGAATCCACTCAATCCAGTAGAATAGGAGAATCCAGTGACAATGTCACACTTGCAGGGCTCTCTCAGTGCATTCTCATTCTCCCACTCTGAGACAGGTCTGGGGCTGCAGTACCACGTGTATCAACCATGCTTATCCAGCAGCTCTGACTGAGACCAGACATCGGCAGTGCGTCGCTTTGGGAGTCTGTGGCTCGTGGTATTCAGTGACGCAAGAGCCTTCTGAAAACCCGAAGTATAGTTTATTTAACAGTGGGAGCAAAGCTTGACAGAAAAAAGCATTTTGAAATAACAAACAGTCCATACACTTGCCTACCTTACCTAAAAATCTAACAATCCCCTTATGGTAACCTAACCAGACTTAGCTTCTTCAGATACCCCCAGAGGGGGTCTTGGGTCTCAGTCCAGTTCCCCCACACAGGTACTGCCTCTCTTGAGAGAGGGTCTGTAATAGTGTGCTCTGCTTCTTTAAGGGCCAGGAGGAAACAGTCCTCTTCAGAACAGGTGTTTGGCTCTGGGAGAGAAGGTTCTCTGACCCAGCTGGGAAGGGCCAGATGGTTCCTAGAAAAGGCCAAAGCAGCACGGTTGAGGGGGGAGCTGCCGGATGAGAGTTGGTTCCTGTGGGTGGCTCTGAAGCAGGGTGGGGAGAGATGCAAGGGGAAAGGCCTCCTAGCCCCTGCAGCTGGCTTTGGTCAGGGGAACAGCCATGTGGTACTTCTGTATTTAAAGAATGAAACTCACCACCCAAGGAAGGGCTTGACCAGACTTTGGTGTGGCATTAGGCCTTCCTGGGCTAGGGATTCGTGCCAGTAGGCTTCTGTTTAATCAGCCCATGGTTCTTTTGATCTTCTCTGTTCCTGGTGTTGACCCTTTGGGTCAAAATCAGCCTGTAGTCTCAACAGGAGATCGAGGCAAAATCATCAAAGCTAATCGTTCTGGAGTTGTCCCTTGACAACTTTAAGTGTTTGCGGAGGTGGCTAGCTGGAGGCATCCTATTTCTTGCTGCCTGTTTTCCCAGGCAACCCTCTAGTCAGTTAACCCAATGTATTACGGGTTGGCAGAATTCTATTTTTATTTTCACCATCGTGGGACATTATTGGGGGAATCAATTATTTAATAACTGTAGACAGATTCAAAACGTTAAAGCTTTGTAAACCATTAAAAGACATATTGTCCACATCACATGTCAAAATATACCAAGTCAGTAGCCTTGAATCAAATCCTACCTGTTTTTACTATTCATTTGCTAGTTCATTTGTAACCAGCCTAGTTTCAAATGTCTAGATGGTTGGATTTTGACTCTGCTAATTCTCAGGCAGCATTTTTCGTACTTTGCCTTTGTGTATATTTTTATTATTGATGAAAACATTCTTTTATGAGTTTGTTTGTACAGTGAAATCGACATTCACAAACTTTTACCCACAAAAGCCTGATCTTTCCAAACCTAACTACAGTTATGCAGCAAAAACCCCCAATAACCAGGCCAATAACCCCCAATAACCAGGCAGCATTCATAAATTATTACAGAGCAGCTCCAAACCATCACTGAGATGTAGAACAGACGTGATCCAGAACGGATCAAATTCTGTGCCACTGGGGCGAGAGATCGGGTGGGGAGGGATTTGGTGAAGAGTCATTGATTCATTCTGAGAATAGAAAGAAATTCACAGATGTTGTAAAATAAAGTCATACACACACAGTTACATTATAGTGTCGTTTCGTAGACCACAGTCCCCTCCTGCCTAGTGCTGGATGATAATGCAGCCATCTCTATACTGTACGGTATATTAACCTCCTTTTGGCATAAGCCCCACAGCAGGCCAGTGCAGCCCGGAGTGGTTAGTGATAGTCAGGGAGTAGGTATAACCTGGGTGGCCTGTAGATGCAGTGATTTAAGGGCGCTTCTGCATCTCTGCATATGAACTAGCAGCCTGGGGCATAAATACAGGTGCAAGTTAGACCAGTATTGACTCTGTTACCCTGCTTCTCTTCTCCTGCGTTGGTTCCTGCTTGGCCATGGTGCTCTCATGGTTGGCAGCATGTAAAAGTGTAGCTGGTGTCCTTGCTGGCACAGCCTGTTGGTGAACCTGCATCTCACCCATATATAGCCTGCACAGCTCTCACATGCAGCATGTGAACACGGCAGGCGAGCGATGAGGTCACGTCCAATATAAATGCAGAAATTGCTGGGTGAGGTTTGTTGGCCTGCATTATGCAGGAGGCCAAATGAGAGTATAAGGAGGCCTTAAAATCTATGGAACTATAAGTCAGTCCCCCAGGGTTGTTCCCTGCCCTCTTGGGGCTTCCACCACTTCCTTGGGAGACTGTTTCACAACATACTAGAGCTCATTCTTAGGGTAGTCTTCTGGAGGCACAGCCTACATTTCCCTTTGCTTTATTAATTCTTCCCCCCCCCCTCCCCCTCCTTGGGTGTTTACACCCTTCAAATATTTGTACGGTGTTATCACACCCTTCCCCAGCTGTTATTTAATCTGGGTACCATTGCCAGACAAAACTTCCACAGTCAAACCCAGCTCCTCTCTGCTACCCCTAGAGCTACAGGCCTGGCTCAGGAACAGCCAAAGTGCTTTGCTGTGACCTTAAAATTCACTGCAGTGGGTTCCCCAGGACGATAGGAATATCAGAGGCAAAAGCCCTCCATAAACTCCCACTCTCTGCCCAGGAGTGTGAGTTTTATGCCTTGCTCCCTTTTCCATAATCCTGAGTTCTAAACTCCTGGCTGAGGACAGAGGTAAGAATGATGTGTTTCTGCCAAGGAAAGGGGGCAAAATCTAGTGGAACAATTCTCTGCAGTCAAGTTCAGAGCAGAGTTAATAGCCAGTCTAGTCCCCAGGCTTTTTGTTCTTCAGGTGCCTCTGAGGAGGGAGGGATAGCTCAGTGGTTTGCACATTGGCCTGCTAAACCCAGGGTTGTGAGCTCAATGTTTGAGGGGAGCTAGTTAAGGATTGAGGCAAAAATCTGTCTGGGGATTGGCCCTGCTTTGAGCAGGGGGTTGGACTAGATGACCTCCTGAGGTCCCTTCCAACCCTGATATTCTATGATTCTCAGTGTACTGTGGAGAATAATGCTGTGAGATTTCACTATTAGCTGCTTTACAGAGATAGGGCCCAGCTGCTGTCTTTTGGAAGCTAAAGGGGGATAATGCAGAAACAGGCGGATAAAGAACATACGCTCCTTACCTGCACGGTTCTCTTTGCAAAAAATCATGCTGCCCTGTCTCTGATCACTGGGGAATTCAGTCACCCAGGAAGGAAAAACAAGCTGTGGCAAGTCATAGGCTAGGTCATCCCTGCAGTTAACTAGTGTTATCTACACCCCTGTTAACTCCTCTCAATTTCGCCTAGCTCAGGTGGGAGTGCTACACTGATCAATTGGATTGCTGCACAGAGCAGTTATATTAGCAGCACAGGGTGGTTGTGGCCAGCTGTAGCCTGTACCCTTTGATGGGCCGGAAACCTCCAGTTAAAAGCACCACCACAGCTGACCTACACCTTCTTGGGTGGGGTCCTGTGACTCTCTCCCTCTAAACTGGGGATTTAGGTTGCAATTCCTCCATCACCTCATTCTGCTCCCCTTAGCAAGGCTCACTTTTGTTCAGCCCCTGCTGTCCTGTTCTGTCAGGGGCAATGACTGGGTTAACCACTGACCTTCACAAAGCAAAGTATTATTTATTCAGAACAAAAGCACTGCAGAGAAAATATCTCATACAATAAATATACCTCTTGCATTCAGGTCTTAGCTTAACAGGCAGTGGTCCATCTTCTCAGGGAGGTCCTGGCAGGTTTCAAAGTCCTTCAGACCCTTTTTGCAGGCTCTGTCTCTCTTAGTGACATTGTCATGCCAGTTCTTGGATCAGGTAAGGGCGACCTCTTCCCCTGTGTCAGGGTGGTCACTTTATTCAGTTCTTTGTTTGGCAGCCTTCTTTAACCAGATCAAATTAGTATAAATAATGTCCCTCAGGAGGTCAGGGTTCTCCAGACTAGTTTAGCTGCCTAGAGATTTGCTTTAATTACCCCCTGGTGATTTTAGTTCCTGCAGGAAACTACCATAACCCCCTCCACCCCTAGCCATGGAGCTGCAATACAAACAAAAGCCCATTCAGCTACATCTGACATCTATAAAGTTGATACAATGGTCTTTGAACATTCCATGGTTCTGTAGCTCCGTTCACAAATTGCTCGTTCCTGATAGTTCATTCATGCTTATGTCAATTCCTCAAAGTCACTGCATTGCTTCTCCTGGTTCAAGAAATAAATTAACCCCTTCACTCCCAGCAGGGAACAATACAATGTAAGAGGGGAAAACTGAGTCACGCATTTCTTTTTATTCACAAAAATAAATCAGAAGTTTCCCAGTTCTCCACAATGACCAGCTTATGGGGGGTGTGATCCACCCTGAATAAGAAAGGAGGTAGTTCGGACAGCATGGAGGAAGAGCTTTGCTTTAGCCCTGTTGAGCTTAGCTGACCACTACACATCCACAGAGAGATGTCAGCGTGACAGGCTGATATTTTTGTTTGGATAGGAGACAGGTCAGGAGTACAGAGGTAGATCTGATTTTAAAACTGACACTAGACAACATCAATAGAGCATCAGTTAAACGGATTAAGAACTGGCTAACTGACTGATCTCAAAAAGTAGTCAATGGGGAATCATTACTGAATGGGGGTGTTTCTAGTGGGGTTCTGCAGGGGTTGGTACTAGGCCTGATACTATTCAGTACTGTCATCAGTGATCTGGAAGTAAATATAAAATCACTGCTGGTAACAACTGTGAATGATATAAAGATTGGCAGAATGGTAAATAATGAGGATAGAGCAGTCACACAAAGTGATCTGGGTCACTTGGTAGCCTGGGCCCATTACAAAAAAATGTGGTTTTAATTCAGCCAAATGTAAAGTCATACATCTAGGACTAAGGACTGCAGGTCTTACCCACAGAATGGAAGGTGTCCTGGAAAGCAGTGATTCTGAAAAGAATCTAGGCATCATAGTGCACAACCAATTCAACATGAGCGCCCAGTGTGATGCTATGGCAAAAAAGACCTAATGTGATTCTTGGCGGTATAACCAGGGGAGTCATGAGTAGGAGCAGAGAGGTGATTTTCCCTCTGTATACAGCACAGGTGAGTCCGATACTGGAATACTGTGTGCAGTTCTGGTGTCCACATTTTCAAATTAGAGCGGGTGCAGAGAAGAGCCCCAAAAATGATTTGAGGGCTGGAGAAAATGCCTGACCGAGACTTAAGGAGCTAAAACTAATTAATCAAAAAGAAGATTGTGAGGTGACTTGATTATAGTACATATGTACCTTCACTGGGAGAAAATACCAGGTACTAACGGATTCTTTAATCTAGCAGAGAAAGGCATAACAAAAACCAATGGCTGGGAGAAGCAGCCAAACAAATTGAAATTAGGCACAAATGTTTAACAGTGACCATAATTAACCATTTGAGCCAGCTACCAAGGGAACTGGTGGATTCTCCATCTCTTGACGTCTTCACATCCACACTGGATACTTTTCTGGAAGATGTGTGTTAGCCAAACACGAGTTTTGGGGCTCAAAACAAGGGAAGTGGGTGGAATTTAATGGCCTGTGTTAGACAGGAGGTCGTATTAGATGATCTCATGGTTCCTTCTAGCTTTAATCTCTATGATTCTGTGATTCATTGGCAGAGAGAGTTGAATATGTGTTTGTGGATAAGATTACCCAGAGATGAGGTATAGAGGGGGAAGAGAAGGGGACCTGTGGCACTCTCACAGAAAGCTGGAAGGGGGATGAGGAGGATCCTCTGAAGGTTGGAGGAATAAATAGAGAGATAGGAGGAGAACTAGGAGAGGAGATTGTCATGCACGCCAAGGGAGGACAAGATTCCAAGAAGAGCCTGTCTCGAAAGCAGCTGATAGGTCTGAAAAAGCAACTTCCACAAAACTGAAATGTTCCATGGCAATTTTTTAATTATCTGTCAGGAAAATCAAAACAAAATATTTTGTTTTGGGTCCTAGAGCAAAACATTTTTTGGTTTGTTGAACTGAGCCAAAACATTTCATTTTGAGTCAGTTCAACATTAAACTGTATCTACCTATAGTGCTGCAGTGCCTTGTGGGAGTGGTAGTTTAGAGGCCTCATGCTCCCATTTGCCCCTATGGTCTGGGCTCCTTGGCCAGACTACATCTCCCATTATGCATTCCAGTCTCCCCTCTGAGTGAGCCACATGGTGTCTCATGGGAGTTGTAGTCAACAGTTCTGACTCAACATTTTTCTGAACCTTTTTGTTTCACAAAATATTTTGATATGTAAATTTTTTGCCCCAATTTAAGGCTGTCAGAGGGTAGCATTGGCCCTTCAAGAGGGAAGAGGCAAGTGCAACTCGTTTGGCTGATGACAGCTGACCCCCAGTTAGGCTTAAATTGGGCCCCTAGAGAAGGGCAGGACCCTGAAGGAGATATAGCAGGAGCAGCAGAGAGTTGCCCAGGGGAAACTTGAAGATAGCAGAAAAATCTGCAGGCACTTTCTGGAAAGAGGGAGGTATAACCTTGAAACCCAGAGGGCTGGTGTCTTCTTGAGCCAGACAGCCAGGGCCAGAGAAGGCTGGAGAGAGAGCAGCAGGGGGAGTCACCTGTTGGCTCTCGGTGCTGGGGAGCTAAAGCTGGAGGGTCAGAGACAGCTGAAGGTTGTGGACGTGACATGATGAGAGATGCCGGAGCCTGGTGAGAGATGCTGGGGCTGGGTTTTTTTATGAACTCTGGGGACTTGTTTTGTTCTGATTTATGTGCACAGGTCTTTTGTAATAAATTAACCCTGTAAGGGCTATATTTATACTCAAACAGACTGTTGGGACTATTTCTGGGAACCAGTGAAGGAGGGAAACTGAGGCAGGTGCTCTTATCATGTCATGGCCTGCTGTTGGAGGGTGCCCCAGGGCAGGACTTGCCCTATGTCAGGAACAAAACCTACTTATGAAATATTGGAATTTCCTGCAGGATGGATATTCTGATTTTTACCCAGCTCTGATACTTTGTGACCTCATATGGGTGTGGTGAAGATAAATGCATTAAAGACAGTGAGGTGCTCAGATACTCTGGTGAAGGGGTACATTCATGTGCCTAAGGTAGACAACTATCCAAGTGTCCTCTCTGTCAATACACTTGGCACTTCAATAACACAGCTGTTCTAGCCCTTGGGGGCTCTCCTGAACAGTGTGGGTGCCACCCTGTGTGATGTTGTGTTATACGCAGCAGTAGGAACTAAGACAACATTCCTAACTCATTGTCATTTGTGATCTTATTCAGGAATCCGAGACTGTAGATCTCCAGCACTAAAAGAGGCGGGCAACCATTTTGTCACCCAAACTCCTATGCACGTCGTTATAAAAATCCAGATGATGTTTCCAGCATCCAATATTTTTCTTTAGCTAATAAGCAATTCAAGTAGGAAAAATCCTATCTGTTGAGAACAGAACATGTGCCTGTGACATTTTGGGATTCACCCAATGCCAGTAGAGGGGTCAGTCAACAGCTGCCTTCTAGCTCTGGCTGTTTTGTGGCCGTGTAGTTTTGGTCCACGACTCCAACCACAGCAGTCTGCCAGCAGCCCACAAACCTCACCCTGCCTTTGCCCAACTAGGATACTCCTTTCAGACTGACCTTAGTATCCCTCCAGCCCAGAATGTGTCCCAAAATCGTCTTCCTGCAGCATCCCGTCCTTCTCCCTGGACCCTCACACAAAAATATTAGGTTCGCTGCCTCTACAGAGACAGTACAACCTTCCAGCCTGTCAGCTTACTAGAAGCACACACTTCACTGGGCTTACCCAGCACCAATGATTTCTAATGCGAGCAAAACGAGTTTATTAGCAAAGGCACCTGGATGAAGTGATACCAAGTCAAAGAAGTAAAGGTAGAGATGGTTACAAGCAAATAGAAGTGAAAACACACATCTCTGGCCAGCCTGGCAAGGACCCATCACAGAGATCAAATTGCTTAGTTTCTTTGTCTCCTTAAAGCGAAGGATAACTTAGGACTTACAGTTCAGTGAACCTTTGAAATGTATTCTCCTGAATGGTACCCCAGATACATTTCATTAGTTCATGCTGAGGAAAGGAGCCGCGAGGGCTGGAAGAGAAGCTGCATGCGTGTCCCTCCTCCACTGGTAGTGGCTACAATGCAAATTGTCTTTTCCTGCTGTACCCTTCTATACAAAAGGAAGAACCCATTAAGTCTGGGCCACGGCTTTGGTTTGAGCTCTCGGCCTTTTTCCTTTGTCCGGAGAAAACCTGTTTATCAACTCCCCCTGCCAAGCATGGTTAAAACACCTTGTAGTCACAGAGTATAAAACATCATATTAGTGAGCATCCATAGTTTCATATACTGCATTGTTACACACAAATTACAATGCCATTATTGACCAGCATGTTATTGGTTTTCAAATGATACCTCACGAGGCGTATTTTGTACAACAGTCACTGTAGTAGACTGTAGGGTGTGAATAGAGGGGTGCCCAGGGTCACTGTCCCAGCTTCCAGATTCTCCTGTATATCTATTCCTCATGGGATGCTAGGTACTAGGACAGTGTTTCTCAAACTGGAGTCGCCGCTTGTGTAGGGAAAGCCCCTGGTGGGCCGGGCGGGGCCGGTTTGTTTACCTGCCCCGTCCACAGGTCTGGCCGATCACAGCTCCCGTTGGCCGTGGTTTGCTGCTACAGGCCAATGAGAGCTGCTGGAAGCGGCGGCCAATAAGTCCCTCGGCCCATGCCGCTTCCCGCAGCACCTGTTGGCCTGCAGCGGCGAACTGCAGCCAGTGGGAGCCGCGATCGGCTGGACCTGCAGACAGGGCAGGTAAACAAACTGGCCTGGCCCGCCAGGGGCTTTCCCTACACAAGCAGCGACCCCAGTTTGAGAAACCCTGTGCTAGGAAATCCACCTGATATCAGTCGTCCTTCAGAAGCAGTACAGAGCAGAGGTAAACAAAGCACGTTGACAATGGCTAGGCAAGTGAAGAACCGAGATGACAGCTTGTTATGCAACCACACTGGTTTTCCTGCCACCTCCTCTCCCCTCACCCCTGTTTCAAAGGCTCGTTACATCTCATCAAAAGCTTTCTGGGGCAGACACTGTCTTATTTACTCTGTTCATACAGCACCTAGCACAATGGGGCCTTGAGACTTCACTGGGGTTTGTAGATGCTACCGTCATTCACATCATAAACAACCACCCGCAATCATTATCCACTAATTATAGACCTGATACTGAGCAGCTCATGAAACTCCGCTCTACCTCTGGGCCTGAGCCAAAGCCTATTAAAAGGCAATGGGAGTCTTTCCACTAACTTCAGTGGACTTTTAATCAGAGCCTGTATCTATGTACTACACGAGCACCATAGTATCTGCCTGCCTTGCAGGTGTTATATAAAATGTTGTACTGGTTCACTCCCATATGATCTAACCCCCACTGACGTCAGGAGTTGCTCATGACCTTGCTGGCCTCTCCCCTGTGGATCTGGTCCAGTGCCCACTGGAACCTTTTCTTCAGAGGGTGTTTGATCATGCTCGGCGTCGTTCGATCTAGATGTTAATTTCCGCCAGCAGTCAGTCTTCATAGCCTTCCCTGGCTGAACTGTGGGGTCGTGCATGTTAGGGCTTTCCCTACCCCCTCCTCCCCCCCCCCCCCCGTGGTTCTCGTCACGCAGTCGGAGAGCAGAAGACCAGAGTCCGAAGTGCAGGCAATGCGATGTTTATTGGGGTTAATCGAACAAGCATATCCATAGCTCTGTACACCGCAAAGCATTTCCCTGTCCCCCTTCCTCTTTCTTAGTGGGTATAATTATACCTGTAGTGCACACCCCTGGCACCACCCCGGACCATTTATAGTCATGTTCCACTTTGAAGAGTAGCGAGTCTGGGGGCTTTGGTACCATCTCTTTTGTACCCTATTGGAGGGGTAGGGCTTGAGACTGTGCTTTTGCCAGGGTCTCCTTTTCTCTGGCTTTTTAGTGTTTCTTATGCCTCCTCCCCCCCCCCCATCCCCTTTGCCCCTCCTGCCTGGGTGCTGGACCTTGCCTTGAGATAGGAGTCAAGGCAGTCTTCAAGTGTACGCCCGTATATTAAACTCCCACCATGCCCAGCAACACTTTAACTCTCTTCCTTATCTTTCCTCATTGTGCTATAAACCCCATCTGGTTAGGCAGAGGCAACACGCAGTGTCTTTGTTCACACATACATAAAAGGATCAAAAAACAAACCCAAAATTGTATCCCAGGCTAACAAACAATGCCTATAGACTCTTCTATTGTTAGCCGTTATACGAACAATGCAGGCCCAAAGAATGAACTGAGCTCACAGCCTCTCCATCAGGGAACACAAATCAAAGAGGATAATCAGGGTCACTGAAAGCGATTATTAATGTTACTTGAACCATTTTTACCTCTGTGGCCACCAAAATGCGCCACACAGCTCTCTTTCAAGCTCAACATTTGTTTTGCCCCCTGACAGAATTAAGTTTATATGAGACATGGGAGAACCCTCCGGCATAAAATACACCCTAATCCCTGCCCTGGGATGTACTGGCAAAATCTCTGCCATTCCCTACACAAAATCCAAGCTCTTTCAGGCTGAATCTCTTTTGTTTTACCATTAAAAGAACGGAAGCAAAAGCTAAGATGACTTGAGTGAGAAGAGCTCCTTGAAAATATAGCCACTGCAAAGCTGTCGCGAGGGATTAGCATCCTTATTAACTATTTATATTACCATGGCACTGGTGAGCCCCCTGAGATCAGAGACCCATTGTAGCCCTGCTGCTTTAAGTGGCCAGTCTCTGTGGGTTTACCAAAACCAGGACAAAACGGAGAGGAGAGACCCCGAGAACAGGGTAATTAGCCTCCAAAACAGCTTAGCTAAGGATGTGATGGATTCTCCATCATATGACGTCTTTAAACCGAAACCAGATATCTTTCTAAAATGTATTCTCTAGCTCAACCCACAATTATTGGGCTGGATGCACGCATTACTGGATGAAGTTCTGCGGCCTACCAAGTCAGACGGGATGTCTTCTAGCCATACAATCTATGAATTTCCTGCTTTTTCAGAGACTTTATCATTCATGATTTGTAAAAATAGTTTTTCTTCAACCAAGGTGAGGGCTCCTTTGTGCTAGGTACTGTATAAACACATAGAAAGAGACAGGCTCCAGTCCTGAAGAGTTTGCAATCTAAATAGACAAGACAGACAAAGGAAGCTGTAGTATCCCCATTTTACAGAAGGGAACTGAGACCAAGAGAGATTAAATGACATGCCTAAGATCACACAGGAAGTCTGTGGCAGAGCCAGGAATTGACGCTGGGTCTCCCACCTCTCAAACCAAGGCCTTAACTACAAGGCTATCCTTTTCTCTAATGGGCATGCTGTTTATTTATTAAAATTGAGATTGTTTTGTTCATTCACATTAAAGCAGATTTGGGTGTGAGACTGGGGCACAAGCATCTGTTAAGGTCTGGAGAGAGGTTGACACACGAGTCAGTAATTGATCTTTGTTGGAGGAGATGATGGTGACAAACTGTTTAGCTGACCTGGCCCCAAATCTTGTCCCTTTATCGAACTGGGCTTGCAGCATCTTGCAGCATTTCTTTTTCCATCTCTTCTTATTTTAAACTCTGCTCTTTGCCACTCTCCTGTGTCACTGTCATTCTCTCCTCCCTTCGTACAATGGAGATGGACAGATTTCAAAAGCAGGAGAGGTGGTAATTGTGCCGATACCATGGTAATGAGTGCGATATAAATAGATTAGATCATGGGTTCCTCACCTGGGGGTTGCAAACAGGTGTCGAGGGTGGTCCTTTCCATATTGTTCCAATTAGATCTTGGTTAGACGGAAGGTGAATACAGGACAGAAAAGGGGAGCTTAGTATAGAAATGGTGGAGAACCTCAGTGGATTAGATAGACACAAATCCCTTGCGTGCTTGAGGGATTGTTTGTTTGTTTGTTTCCATCTTTTTTTTTTTTTTTAGTCTTTTTCTTTAAAGTTGTCCTGCTACATATTCAGTTTAAAAAATGAC
The DNA here is from genome assembly GCF_013100865.1 of Trachemys scripta elegans. Lineage (NCBI taxonomy): Eukaryota > Metazoa > Chordata > Testudines > Emydidae > Trachemys > Trachemys scripta. The sequence goes on along the minus strand of NC_048299.1, from coordinate 274,780,307 downwards.
AATTAGCAGCGAGTTTATCCAACATAAGCACGTTGAATTCTGTTAAATCTTCCATGCAGCTTCCTCTGCTCGTGCACCTTGTAATCACTTTCTCCAGTCCAGGAGAGTTGGTAATTAGAACATTCACACTCGATTATTCTCAGCTCTTTGCACCGTGGCAAAAAAAAATGAAATAAACAACAGCCTTAAAACAAAACAACCTTGTTGATTAACTTAGCGTCCTTCCCCTCCTTTCCTGTCTTGTTCTTGGCTTCCAAGAGAACAGCTGCACAGGTACTGATGGATGGAGTTTGACCCAAGCAGTCTACTTATTTCGACGTGTGGATGATGACAATGAACCAGTCCCTGGAACAATCCCACCAGAGAAATGTCGGGAGCCTTGTACTAATTTAAAATTACAAATTACTTCTAGCTGGTAATTTACCCAAGTTAATCACAAGAGGCTTAAACTGAGCACAAATTACGGGAGCTATCTAGTGCCACATAAGGGATCGTCAGCCAAAAATGTATTCCACAGCTGCATATAGTTTAACATAATCTACTATAGACCATCTAGCATTTCATAGATTCATAGATTCTAGGACTGGAAGGGACCTTGAGAGGTCATCGAGTCCAGTCCCCTGCCTGCATGGCAGGACCAAATACTGTCTAGACCATTCCTGATAGACATTTATCTAACCTACTCTTAAATATCTCCAGAGATGGAGATTCCACAACCTCCCTAGGCAATTTATTCCAGTGTCTAACCACCCTGACAGTTAGGAACTTTTTCCTAATGTCCAACCTAGACCTCCCTTGCTGCAGTTTAAACCCATTGCTTCTGGTTCTATCCTTAGAGGCTAAGGTGAACAAGTTTTCTCCCTCCTCCTTATGACACCCTTTTAAATACCTGAAAACTGCTATCATGTCCCCTCTCAGTCTTCTCTTTTCCAAACTAAACAAACCCAATTCTTTCAGCCTTCCTTCATAGGTCATGTTCTCAAGACCTTTAATCATTCTTGTTGCTCTTCTCTGGACCCGCTCCAATTTCTCCACATCTTTTTTAAAATGCGGTGCCCAGAACTGTACACAATACTCCAGCTGAGGCCTAACCAGAGCAGAGTAGAGCGGAAGAATGACTTCTCGTGTCTTGCTCACAACACACCTGTTAATACATCCCAGAATCATGTTTGCTTTTTTTGCAACAGCATCACACTGTTGACTCATATTTAGCTTGTGGTCCACTATAACCCCTAGATCCCTTTCTGCCGTACTCCTTCCTAGACAGTCTCTTCCCATTCTGTATGTGTGACACTGATTTTTCCTTCCTAAGTGGAGCACTTTGCATTTGTCTTTGTTAAACTTCATCCTGTTTAACTCAGACCATTTCTCCAATTTGTCCAGATACATGTTCAATGCCACTATGTATTTTCTCTTGATTTACAGAACGTAAGTACCTATGAACTATACACCGCCCTGTACACAGACAACTAACCACAGCTATTTCCTTTTTCCGATATGGGCTTAGGTCAATGATTACGGTTGATAAATCCTACTGTACGTTTAATTACAAATCCATTTTCTATTTGCTCTCGGTGCTTCATCGCGACCCTGATTCAGGAAAGCATCCCAGTTCAGGAGAGCACTGGACTAGGTGCTTAGTTTTAGGCACTGGGTGAATTTGATATAAAATCTCTGACTATTCATTGCGGCCCCGATTCAGGACACCACTTAAGGGCATGCTATATTCCCATTGACTTCAAACACCCTTCCTGAACGGAGAGGCTTTTCAGGATCAGCCTTTTGCACAGAATTGAGCACACGAATGGTGTTTAGCTAACGATAGTAATACACCTCTACCCCGATATAACGCTGTCCTCGGGAGCCAAAAAATCTTACCACGTTATAGGTGAAACCGCGTTATATCGAACTTGCTTTGATCCGCCGGAGTGCACAGCCCATCCACCCCAGAGCGCTGCTTTACCGCGTTATATCTGAATTCATGTTATATCGGGTCGCATTATATCGGGGTAGAGGTGTAATTAATAAATAATATACATTGGGCAATCTAAGGCATGTGGCTCTGTTCTATTGCTAGAGTCTTTGATTCTGGATTTAATCACAGAATCATGGAGGATAGGTGCATCAATAGCTATTAGCCAGGATGGACAGGGATGGTGTCCCTAGCTTCTGTTTGCCAGAAGCTGGGAATGAGCGACAGGGGATGGATCACTTGATGATTACGTATTCTGTTCATTCCCTCTGGGGCACCAGGCATTGGCCACTGTCGGCAGACAGGAGACTGGGCTAGATGGACCTTTGGTCTGACCCAATATGGCCGTTCTTATGTTCTTATGTACAGAAGATTACCCTTCTAACTACTCATTTTCCTGTGGGTAAGATCCACTCCCAATAGTGGCTGGCGCTGAAAGCGCTGGCATTAAGCTGTTAATTTTTTTTATGTACGGTCTTCTGCCACGTACAGGGAGATGGGTGTCAGCAGGATCCAGAAACATGCTACTAGTCTCCGTGTAATCCAGAAATCTTTAAATTGTCACCTCCTAATGGATATTCTAAATTCATAAAGATTTATTAGCATTCGCTGATGCCAGCTGACAGTTCTGTGCATCACCTGCAGCTTTCCCGTTCTCCAGCTCTCTCCTCTGAGCCACAGGAGACCGATGTCCTTGTACATGCACTGCAGGAGCCAAAAAATCCCAAGGAAGTCACATTAGCAGTCACAGGGTTTGGGGGAATTAGAGGGTTGAAGATGATTCGGACGGGGAGGGACATAATTCACATCATTTGATAGCACATGAGACCAACCATTGTGTAGCAACTGGTATTGCAGTTGAATTACCCGCTAGAGCTGGTTGGGAATTTTTTGGTGACATGTTTTTTCACTGGAAAATGCCAATTTGTCAAAATTGAAATGTTTCATGGAAACGTATCAGTTTTCAACTCCCATGTTGTTGGGATGGGCTCTTGGGTCAAGATGGAATTTCTCATCACAACCAGAGAGGGGTCAGCACCCCAGAGTAGCCAATCGGGCTCTCAGCTGGAATGTGGGGGACCTAGGGTAAAGGCTTTGCTCTGCCAGTCGGAGCAGGGGTTTGAACCTGGTTCTCCCAAATTACAGCTGAGGGCCCCAACCGTCACACTTGTAAGTCACTCTCACACATACGCTCAGTCTCACCTGTTGGAGCCGTTCCACTTTGCATAAGTGTGATGTTATCTGATTAAAATATGCCCATGTAGATCATTGTTGCTACCACTGTTATATAATTGCAACAAATCTTATACAAAATATGTCAAGTAAGGTGTCTATGGAAAGGTTATGAGTTGTTGAATATGATTATGCTATTTGTATGCATGTATCATTTTTGTATCTGAAGTTATGAATATTAACTCTGTACCTGTATTTCAAATGTTTGCTCCTGTGGTAACAACAACAAGGTATGTAGCCTGAACATCTTGAAGGGACTATTCAAGTTAAATGGCCCATCAAGGAACACTTAACTCACAGTGGAGATGCCTATCTACACATAATGGACTTTCCTGTGATGGCCTCTACTATGACTAAGGGAAGCATGCATGGACATGTGACCTACCCATGTGACTCCAAACATCATCTTGTTCCCTGTAATTTTCCACAGTGAGAACAATGGGTTTCCCTTCACTTGGCAGAAGCTATAAAAGGCCCTGGAAACACCTCAATTTTGCCTCTTTCCTGCTCAAACCTCTGGACTATGGACTTATAGTGTCTGGTTGTTGAATCCAGGACTGGAATACTTAAGGAGGCTGCATTTTTGACTTCTGATTAGCCAGGATGGTGAGACAGGAGTTTACTTTTGTTGCTGGTTTGGTACACCTCATGGAAGAATACCCACCAGTATTGGGGTGCGTCTGCCGTTTTTTCCAGCAACTTGTCCTAAATTTGATATTCTCAGTTGTGACCCATGGAGGCACGGTGACAATAAGTAATTAAATATTCATAGGGATAAAGAGCTCCATCAACTTTATAGTCCACTGGTTAGGGCACTCATCTGGGCTGCATGTCAGGTTAAAGACCCTCTTCTGATTCATGCAGAGTAGGGTTACTAGATAAGCCGGGTGGATCTCTCTCTCTCAGTCTGTGTTTTTTGTGGACATTTTGGAAAGGTTTCATTTTCACTCCGATGCGGAACAAAAACAAAATGCATTTTTTTGTTTTTCTGTGAAACAAAATTCTTATTTCCTGGCCAGCCCTATTGCCAACCTTTACATGGGAGAAGCAAACATAATAAGGAAATAATAATTTGTCCAGCTGAGGATCTCAAAGCAATCTAATTAACTGAGTGTCACATCACTGTGATTTCTTTCATGGGGATGAGAGATTACCCAGTGGGGATGTATGTGCAAACCTCTACTTGTAGGAACCTCGCCATTGTCAAACTGGATCAGATCAATGGTCCATCTAGCCCAGCATCCTGTCTCTGAAAATAACCAGTAGTAGCTCCTAACGCTGGCCAGAAAATGGGGGAGGGGGTTCTGGTGGAAAATGTTGACTTTTTGTTTGAAAAAAACGTTTTTCGGCTGAAAACTTCTGAAAACCAAAACCTTTTTTTGGTCCACAGCTGCTGCAAATCTATAATTTTTCAGATGAAAACAAAATCAATTTCAGTTTGTGGCCAAAAAAATTCAGTTTCTGACAGCAAAATAAAAACCTTTCAAGGAAAGCAGACACTGTCTGGGAAAATGTTCACACAGCCAAGAACCCCATTTTCTGTCCAAAAAGAAGTTTCAACATAAATTGTCCCAGCAGCCCTATTAGCCACTGTATTGGAGTCAATGATGGTAGAGAAAGGATTTTATCCGTGTTTCCCTGTGAGTTCCCCTTACAGAGTCCTGTGGCTGGGGCATGGACACTTCTGCTGCTGCATTGGTAAGGCAGGTTCACATGTCTCCGAACTTGTGTCTTTGCTGCCATTGTTAAGGGCACCGATTTGACCCCCTTGTCAACAGGCTTATTAGAGAAGCTGATGACACAGCGGTGACAGGCACTGCCATGACTGCAGAGGGCTGTAATACTTTGGTCTAATTCTACTTGTTGGGTTTGGGGGGAGGAGGGACAGTGTTTAGTGATCTGCCATTCAGGAGGTCACTTGCAGGAAAAATCCTGCCCAACCCCAGACTGGAGCATACTCAGAGTAGGTGGACTCTTTGGGGAAATTAGCTGTTAAAATTAAGCTATCTCTACCAAGCATGTACGAATGACAGTTTTTCAAGGCTTATGACTTGGCCAAATTTGGGTGGATTTTCACAAGTGAGGCAAAAGGCACATCCATGATACAAAGGCCACCTCCTTGCCAAATGTTAGGTCTGTGCCAAAGCACAAGGCTGCTAAAGGTTCTCAAAAAAAATATATTTTTTTTAATATAGATGAAACAACGTGTTTTCCCCTAGCCTTGTTCTGGGAAACAGCAGAGCCATTTTGGATGAATTTAAAACAAAATCAGCCTGAGACAGACGCCTGGCTTGGAAAATTTCAGCCCCAAACAGTTCAAGTTTAGCAAAGTTATAAGCATCTCAAAGCAGGATCTTATAATGGGAAGCATGGGCAGCATGTAAACCCCTGTTTGGGGAGACTAGCCACCTGCCCCCCCCCCCCCCCCCCCCCCCCCGCCCCCACCCCCCCCCCTCTGCTTGAGGCCCTGCTCCTACTCTTCCCCCTCCCCCACTCTCACCCACCGCGGCCAGAGGAGCCCGGCTGGCCCAGCCGAGCAGCCCAGAGCCCCAGCCCGCCAGCCCTGGCCAGCCGGAGGAGCTCTGAGCACTGGGGAGACTAGTGGAGGTTTGGGGAGGCTTAGCCTCTCCCAGCATCCATTACGTGCTGCCCACGATGGGAAGTGTGGAAACTTTAATAATAGGAAGTGCTCTATCTGCCAATATACCCCAGTGTGCCCGAGATAAGAATCTGGTCCATTGTGGTTTAGATTTTGCTACGTACTAGATAAGAACCAGTAAATACTTACCGTAAACTCACTAAATGAGCTCTAGAATGCCTTTTTTTAAAACTTTCCTTGGGCTGAATGCACCAGATGGAGTGTGACACATGGAATAAATTTTACTTTTAGCTAACGTTATATTAAACAGCTTGAGGTCACATTAGCTAAGCATGCCCCATAAAGTGGAAAAAAAATAAGGAAATAAAGAAATGTAGGAGATGAGAAACCTTCTGGCACAGCTAGAGTAATTTCAGCAGCATTAAAATACATCTGTTTAAGGTTAGAGCTTCCATATTACAATAAAAAATAAATAAAAGGAGACCCATTCTTAAATTCGGGTTTGATGGCGCATCACAGGGCATGTAACTTCTTTTTGGTTTCCCAGCCGTATCATTTCTTATTTATTCTCCAAGATGCACAAATGAGTGGGTGCTCTGTTAGATACTATCCATAGTGCTGAACTCTCCTAAGACAATAACTGCCTGAGTCTGAGTTTGTCTCCGAACCAATTCAGATACATTTTTATTGGATAGGATCTTCCTCCGCCAAATTCAATTAGATCGTGGTGCTGCCAGCTTATCCTTCTCCACGGCGAGTGTTCCTGTCATCAATTAGGAGGGCTCTTTTCCTCTGCACTTGTTCTGATTATCGCTTACAAGAGCCATCAATGTTGGCATGAGCACCGTGCAAGAGTTCTGTTTGTTTTACATATTTATAGGGTTAGCGGAGGGCACCGTGGTGCTGTCAGAGGAAGAGAAGCAGGAAATCAAGTGGAAAAAGCTCCTCCATCCAGACAGGGGATGGATGGGAGCCAGTTGGCTGAGATGCAAGCCCGACAAGACTGAGATTAACTATCTATTTCATATGGCCCCCATCTCCTCAGTGTCTGAGCACCTCGTCATTGTTAAGGCATTTATCCTGGCAACACCCCGTGAGGTTGGAAAGTGCTGTTAAACCCATTGGAGCACCAACAGGTTAAGTGGCTTTCCCAACGTCACACAGTGAGGACTTGATTGTGGTTCCCCCAACCTCCAGCCTCATGCCCTAACCACTGGACCTAAAGGGTCCACCTCCACTGCACATTAAGTCCAGGTCTGTGGGACATGGGCTTGTGGGCTTGGTGTTTCCAAGCCCATGCTTGACTGTTCACACTGCATTGCAAACCTGGGTTTACCATTGCTGGACCCGGGTCTCACCGCCATGCTAACATGTCCACACTGCAAAATGACAGAGCTTGGATCCGAGCCCTAGCAGGACTCAGGGTCTGACTGATCCCCTCTAGGAGGATCCTGAGTTCTTGCTGGCTCGAGTCCGACTGATTTGTGTGTGGACGAAAGTAGGGCTTGGGATTGAACCTGAGTCAGAGGCTGGGCTTAGTGTGCAGTGTAGACATACCGTAATGGGTGCTCTAAATCAGCTCTGTGTGTGACAGAAGGCAAAGCCGCAGTGGGCCTCCTTCACCCACCCAGTCAGATACAGCCCAGCTGCTGTTACATATTTAAATGCAAACTTTTCCTGCTGGCAGCTTGCGTGTTGTGCCTCTGTGGCAAAACTAGCAGCCGTCAGCACTGATGCTAAGACAAAGCCTTTGCCAGTGCTGCAGCGTCTGGGACACAGGGCTGGTTCAGCCTGAGACAGCATGGCTTTTCCCCAAAGCAAGGCATTCTGGGAGAATCGGGACAGCAATGAAAGGCTACCACAGCTCTGAGAATTTGATTTAATGCCAGCCAGGCCTCGTCAGACTCAAGTCTGAGGTTCATGCTAGTCTACAACAAACGTGGGTTTTGTTGCTTTCTTCATTTAGTGTACTAATTTGGGTCAAATTTACTTCTGCTTTTTGCTATTAAGCCAGCGGCCCTGTGAGCACAGCTTCCCATCTGCCTTGAGTCTGCCTTTTGCTTCCCGTGAAGCTACGCCTCTCTGTGGTGATATCTCACATCCTGGTGTGTTAGCCGCGTGTTGTCTCCTAGCACAGGGCTGTCTGCCATCCATACTCTGGCTACTCGCCTCATGCTCACTGCTGCTTGGACCCCATCTTTGGCAGTTCCCTTTCACCAGCACGGGCTTGGAGTAGATTTAGCCATCCAGAGCCAGCTTTGACTGTCACATAACTAAAGCGAACCGACAGGCACTGGCTGTCTTGTTTTGCTGGCCATGCTGCATTATACGGCTATCTGTTTTAAAGGCCACAAAATTAACGGAGCTTCTGCTGGCTACGGTTGACGGGTTTATAAACTGTAGCCAGCTGCAAGCTCCTTGTAGAGAACTCAGTGTGGCAAGGGACTGTTTGAATAACTGACCAGCTACCAAAATATTCCTTTAATGTAGATGCAGCTTTCTGCCAGAAACTTTGCACACATTCGGTTTTCCTAGAGTGTGCCATTCGTCCCTCTGCAGAGAGCCAACAGAAGGCATATGTACCATATCCATTCATAACTATTAGGGCCATACTGGACCATTAAGTCATCTAGTCTGATTTCCTGCATGATCCAGGCCAGAGAGCCTCACTCAGCCACTCCTGTATTGAGCCCCGTAAGTGGTGTTTGCCTAGGGCATACAGTAACTCCTCGCTTAACGTCGTAGTTCTGTTCCTGAAAAATACGACTTTAAGCAAAATGAGGTTAAGTGAATCCAATTTCCCCATAAGAATGAATGTAAATAGGGGGGGTTAGGTTCCAGGGAAATTTTTTCACCAGATAAAAAACTATATTATATATATACACACAGTATAAGTTTTAAACAAACAATTGAATACTGTACACAGCAGTGATGATTGTGAAGCTTGGTTGAGGTGTGGAGTCAGAGGGTGGGATATTCCCCAGGGAATACCTTGCTGCTAAAGGATGAACCAGCACTCGGCTGAGCCCTCAAGGGTTAACATGTTGTTGTTAATGTAGCTTCACACTCTACAAGGCAGCACGAATGGAGGGAGGGAAAACAGCAAAGCAGACAGAGACCGAGACACACACCCTGTGTGTGTGAGAGACAGAGATGTGCATTGCCCCTTTAAGTACACTGACCATACTCTAAGTACATTGCCTTGAAAAAAATCAGGAAGTTGAGACAGCAGCCGTGGCCAGCGAGCTCTCTCCATCCTGAGCCCTGTCCTGTCCCCACCTTGCCATATATGGAGAAGGGGCAAGCGGGGGGCAGGATTGGGAGGAGGGAGGCAGCCTGACATTAGCCCTCCTCTTCCCCATTCCCCTGCACAGCAAACACAAGGCTCCCGGGAGCAGCTCCCAGGCAGAGGGCAGGAGCAGCACATGGCCGTGAGGGGAGGGACAGCTGAACTGCCGGCAATTGATAGCCTGCTGGGTGACTGCCACACAGGGAACGTAGGGGAGCAGGGAGTTGATGGGGGGCTGCCGGTCCACCCTGGTTCCAAGCCCCCACCAGCTAGTTCCAAAGGGCTGCTCTTCCTGCAAGCAGTGGACAAAGCAGGTGGCGGCCAAACAACGTTATAAGGGAGCATTGCACAACTTTAAACAAGCATGATCTCTAATTGATCAGCAACGAAACAACGTTAACCAGGATGACGTTAAGTGAGGAGTTCCTGTATCTTCCAGAAAGGCAGCCGGTCTTGTTATGAACTTTTCAAGAGGTAGAAAATCCACCACTTCTCTTAGGCATTTGTTCCAGTGGTTAATCACCCTCACCATTAAAAATGTGCCCCTTATTCCTTCAGTTAAGTCAAGGAGGCTTTATCGGGATGATAAGCTCTACAACAGGGGCGGACAAACTTTTTGGCCTGAGGGCCGCATCGGGTTTCCAAAATCGTATGGAGGGCCGGTTAGCGGAGGCTGTGCCTCCCCAAACAGCCAGGCGTGGCCCAGCCCCCGCCCCCTATCTGACCCCTCCTGCTTCTCGCCCCCTGATGGCTCCCCCAGGACTCCTGCCCCATCCAACCCCCCCGTTCCCTGTCCCCTGACTGCTTCTAGGACCCCCGTCCCTGACTGCTCCCCGCCACCCCATCGAACCCCTCCTCTCATTCCTGACTGCCCCCCAGGACCTGTGCCCCATCCAATCACCAATTCTCCCTGACCGCCCCCAGAACCCCTGCCCCTGACTGCCCCCCGCCGCCCCATCCAACCCCCCATCTCATTCCTGACTGCCCCCCCAGGACCCCTGCCCCCATTCAACCCCCCTGTTCCCACCCTCTGACCGCTCTGACCCCATCCACACCCCCCGTCCCTGACCACCACCCCGAACTCCTCTGCCCTATATCCAACACCCCCTGCTCCCCGCCCCCTTACCGCGTTGCCGGGAGCACCGGTGGCTGGCGGCGCTACAGCCGTACCGCCCAGAGCACCAGGACAGGCAGCCGCGCCGCCCGGGTGGAGCCAGCCATGCCACCGCGCAGCACAGAGCGCCGGGTCATGCCGCAGCTCGGTAGCTGCGCTGCCCCAGGAACTCACAGCCCCGCCGGCCAGAGCATTGCGCCGGTGGCAGAGCAAGCTGAGCTGCGGGGGAGGGGGAACAGCGGGGGAGGGGGAACAGCGGGGGAGGGGTCGGGGGCAGCCTCCCGGGGCAGGAGCTCAGGAGCCAGGCAGGAGGGTCTCGCAGGCTAGATGTGGCCCACGGGCCATAGTTTGCCCACTTCTGCTCTACAAGCATTGCCAAAGTGTAAGAACAAGTTCCCCTCTGCTCTCTCTCAGAGGTTGATACGTCCCATCTAGGCTAGGGTTACACAACCCGCTAGAGCACTGATGCCACAGAAGACCTCACTGACTATGTCAGTTAAGTAGCATATACACGTTGAATCCCTTTTTAATTTTCCAAGGGAGCAGTTAGGATAAAACGGCTTTCTGCTCGCGTTAGTTTCTCTCCGTTACGATTTTTCCATCTGTTCCTCTCCAGCTTTGTTTTTACTGTGTAGATTTCATGTGAACGATCAACCTGGTATAAGAAATGCCAAAGCCCTCTCTGTGCCACTTCGCACAAGATTTGCTAATGGCCGAGGTAAACGGATGTATTGTTTTATACTAATTATACACGCATTTGTTTTAAAACTAGAGAGAGAGAGCGACTTTCATCACAGCACATGAGGATCCCACCTACTGCTAGCAAATCTTTGCCGTGCCCCATGCTTTAGCGGGAAGCAGTGCTAATGACACAGCTCTGGCTGTGTAATTCTATTACGGCCCTTCTCCCACAGCCCTGGTGTTCCATTTTGGATTGTTTACTTTTTACCCCCATTGTTTAATGGCGTTTCTATCTCTGAATGGGGGGTGCGCGTGTGTTCAGTCCAACTGTGAAAATCCTTCCCTGAACGATCGCAAGCGCTTGTATTCTTTGTGTGCTACATTTTTTATGAGCTCCATGAAAATTGGCTTCGCCGTAGGTGCAGCTGCCAGTGAGCGACTGCCCTAAATGCTTCCTGTACCCAGGCACGCATTTGTTTGTACGTCCCAGACAGGCCTGCCGAGCCTCTGTTTGGACAGCAGTTGCTATTGCCACACAGGTCCATCACCATGGCCCTGGGCCACCACTTGTGTGGGTTGTGTTAAGAATAACAGCATTTCATAGGTAGAAAGAGTAATTAAAACAAACACACACACACCCTCCCGAGCTGCACCAGGCTTGAAAAAAAAACATGGAGAAAAAATCAGCACAGTCTTGCAAACCCTTAAGCACGCACTTAACGTTGAGCATCGGAGCAGTTCCCCTGATTTCAGTGTTACAACGCACTTGCTTAAAGTTAAGGGCAGGCCTAAGCGTGTGCAGGATTAGGGCCTTCAACCGTAGATTAACTAGCAGGAATTCCAGAGCCTGAAATCCTGTACAAGGAAGTGCATCTTCCAGCATTTTCCTAAGATGGCCAGGAGCACCCTTAAATATTTCCAACAGGAGCTAATTGCAGAGGTGGGGACCCAGGTGCGCCGCCAGCTTTTCTGCCGCGCTAAGCGGCGGAAGGTCCCGCACCGAAATGCCACTCCCCACAGAGGTGGCGGAAGGTCCCACCTCCAAAATACCACTGCGGTCGTTGCCCCCCAAATTGTAGTGCCCTAGGCGACCGCCTAGGCTGCCTAATGGGTTGCGCCGGCCCTGTGGGGACCTACCGCCAAGCACCCTCTGCTCCTGGAGCTTCACCTTTGGGGCAGGTGGCTTTGAGGAGCCCAAGTGAAGCATACAGCAGGGTGAGGTAGGGAGGGAGAAGTGGTCACAGAGCTACCTGGGCTCTAGGCCATTTAGAGGATTGGAAATAGAGAGCAGTCGGCACCTGGAACAACACGTACCGTTTTTCTAGCATGTTCAAAGCACTGTACAGACATTAACTAATCGATTAAGCTAATCTATGGAGCATGCACTCTTTGTACAATGGTTTGAGATCTACTGATGCAAAGTGCTATATAAGAATTGGGGTTTAAGGCCCCACCCACCTGCACAGGATGGTGAGTAGCAGCCCACCAGGTTCTTCTATCCCCTCTGCACAAGGTCTGGCCATGCGGTGCCCTGTGCAAGGATATTGTACACCCCTTCATTCACCTGGGCAGCCACACAGCTGGACTCAAGCCTGAGCTTGAAATGTGGTGGTCAGAAGGCAATGAGAGAATTCTGTCACTTTTTTCTTTCTCTGTGGGCCATTCCTACCTGCCGATGGTCCTATGAGGAGCCATCTATCAGCTCTTCAGTGGTCATTGCTGTTAATCATTGAAATTAAGCCTCAGCAATGTGCTAGGTGCAGCAGAGGACACAAATGAAGTCTGTTCTTGTTTTGAGCAGTGAACAGTCTAAAAGACAGTCACGGGTAAGCAAAAGGCACTTGGAGACTCAGAGCAAGCTACTGATCTTGATTTTGCCCCTAGCAGTATGACTGTGCTATTCTGAATTCTGCTTTGATTAAATATAGGGCTGTCGAGCAATTAAAAAAATGAATCACAATAAAAAAACCGAATTGTGATTAATCCTGCGATTAATCGCGCTGTTAAACAATAACAGAATACGATTTATTTAAATAGTTTTGATGTTTTTCTACCTTTTCAAATATATTGATTTCAATTACAACACAGAATACAAAGTGTACAGTGCTCACTTTATTTTTTATTACAAATATTTTCACTGTAAAAAAAAAAGAAATCGTATTTTTCAATTCACTTAATACAAGTACTGTAGTGCAATCTCTTTATCAGGAAAGTTGAACTTAGAAATGTAGAATTATGTACAAAAAAAACTGCATTCAAAAATAAAACAATGTAAAACTTTGAGCCTACAAATCCACTCAGTCCTAATTCAGCCAATCACTCAGACGAACAAGTTTGGTTACAATTTGTAGGAGATAATGCTGCCCGCTTCTTGATTACATTGTCACCTGAAAGTGAGAACAGGCGTTTGCATGGCACTGTTGTAGCCGGCTGTCAAGGCTCCTTCTCCACTCTGAACTTTAGGGTACAGATATGAGGGCCTGCATGAAAACTTCTAAGCTTAACTACCAGCTTAGATCTGGTCCGCTGCCACCACTCCCAATGTGCTAATTCCCTTCCCTGGGTAGCCTTGAGAGACTCTTCACCAATTCCCTGGTGAATACAGATCCAAAATCCTTGGATCTTAAAACGAGGACAAATTAACCATCCCCCCTCCTTTCTCCCACCAACTCCTGGTGGATCAAGATCCAACCCCCTTGGATCTAAAAACAAGGAAAAACCAATCAGGTTCTTAAAAAGAAGGCTTTTAATTAAAGAAAAAGGTCAACATCATCTCTGTAAAATCAGGATGGAAAATAACTTTACAGGGTAATCAAACTTAAAGAGCCCAGAGGACCCCCCTCTAGCCTTAGGTTCAAAGTTACAGCAAACAGAGGTAAACACCCTAGCAAAAGGTACATTTACAAGTTGAGAAAACAAAGATAAAACTAACACGCCTCGCCTGGCTGTACTTACAAGTTTGAAATATGAGAGACTTGTTCAGAAAGATTTGGAGAGCATGGATTGATGTCTGGTCCCTCTTAGTCCCAAGAGCGAACTCCCCCCAAAACAAAGAGCACAAACAAAAGCCTTCCCCCACCAAGATTTGAAAGTATCTTGTCCCCTTATTGGTCCTTTGGGTCAGGTGTCAGCCAGGTTACCTGAGCTTCTTAACCCTTTACAGGTAAAAAGATTTTGGAGTCTCTGGCCAGGAGGGATTTTATCGTACTGTACACAGGAGGGCTGTTACCCTTCCCTTTATAGTTATGACACCGGCATTGCAAGATATTTACGTGCCAGATGCACTGAAGATTCATATGTCCCTTCATGCTTCAACCACCATTCCAGAGGACATGTTTCCATGCTGATGACAGGTTCTGCTCGATAACGATCCAAAGCAGTGCACACCGATGCATGTTCATTTTCATCATCTGAGTCAGATGCCACCAGCAGAAGGTTGATTTTCTTTTTTGGTGGTTTGGCTTCTGTAGTTTCCACATCAGAGTGTTGCTCTTTTAAGAGTTCTGAAAGCATGCTCCACACCTCGTCCCTCTCAGATTTTGGACGGCACTTCAGATTCTTAAACCATGGGTCGAGTGCTGTAGCTATTTTTAAAAATCTCACATTGTTACCTTCTTTGCGTTTTGTCAAATCTGCTGTGAAAGTGTTCTTAAAATGAACATGTGCTGGGTCATCATCTGAGACTGCTAAAACATGAAATATATGACAGAATGTGGGTAAAACAGAACAGGAGACATACAATTCTCCCCCAGGGAGTTCAGTCACAAATTTAATTAACACATTTTTTTTTATCAAGCATCATCAGCATGAAAGCATGTCCTCTGGAATGGTGGCTGAAGCATGAAAGGGCATACAAATATTTAGCATATCTGGCACGTAAATACCTTGCAACGCCGGCTACAAAAGTGCCATGCGAATGTCTTTTTTCACTTTCAGGTGACATTGTAAATAAGAAGCTGGCAGCATTATCTCCCGTAAATGTAAACAAACTTGTTTGTCTTAGCGATTGGCTGAACAGGAAGTAGGACTGAGTGGACTTGTAGGCTCTGAAGTTTTACATTGTTTTGGTTTTGAGTGCAGTTATGTAACCAAAAAAATCTACATTTGTAAATTACACTTTCAGGATAAAGAGATTGCACTACTTGCAGTACTTGTATGATGTGAATTGAAAAATACTATTTCTTTTGTTTATAATATTTACAGTGCAAATATTTGTAATAAAAATAATAATATAAAGTGAGCACTGTACACTTTGTATTCTATTTGTAATAGAAATCAATATATTTGAAAATGTAGAAAAAGGCACCTCGCTACGACCGGCCCTTAATGTGAGGCCGTCTTGTCTGTGTCTGCTGGGGGTCAGCTTCCTGAAACCACCAGCCTCTGGCAGCACAAGCACCCCCTGCCAGGCCTCCGCAGGCCTCGCCCGCTCTGTACTAGGCACATGTCAACCCACCGAGCGTCCCTCGGGGTGCCCAGCCCCTCTTCCGCTGACCCCTCACAGAGCTCTCAGATTCTCTCCCCCCACAGGAATAATGCACCCCAGTTGACTGGATTCCACTCAGGACCCCCACTCCGCAGCCCAGAGCTATATTGACAGTGAACACAAGGATCCGTCTATTATCCAAGAACAGAACCCACATGACAGTCAGTGAGACGACTAGAAATGAATACTTATATATAGAAACAAAATCATAACATGCTGTCTAGAGTTTAAACTTAACTCATATGACATTCCCCTCTCTCCGACAGAGTAGCTTACCCCAAGTCCTTTTCCCAGTGCCTTCAGCCAGGATGGCCAAGGACCACCTCTCATAAGATCCAGATCACTGGCAGCTTGTCTTCCAGACAGAAGGCTGCTCTGTGTGCTTCTGTAACCCCAGTTATACCCCCAAAAGTTCATTGTCTTTACTTGTAAACAGGATAACCCCTGCTGGGTTTGGTTTTTCCTGCAACAATTGCGGTCTGTTCATTGGTCTTTCACTCAATATGCAGCTAGACTTCCATTGTAAGAAGCACAGTACACAATTGTATGGGGAGACTTTGGCAAACCAGTGAAGTGCCTAAAACCACTACGGCTTATTGTTAAAAAGCAACATAGTCAGCAAACTGTAAATTGGCCAGTCAGCAAACTCAGCTTGACCAAGGCAGGAGGGGAGGGGGTTTTGGGGTGCCATGGAAGGGGCAGCTTGACCCCACGTCCTTCCTGATAAGAATTGTATTGAAGTTGCTGATACATGCGTTTTAAAGGAGCAGGAATGTCTATTAGGGTCTCAGACCTGCAGACTCTGGAAAAACCCACACCGGGTTAATCAAATAATCAGAAGGAGCCTCTTGCTTGAAACTGCTTATTTGACAAGTTTTCTTTAAGGGACATGTCATTGTATTACTAATGTATAAATAAGGGGACTCCTTTGGGGGACTCTTCGGGACTGGTCTCTCCCTCTGGATGCATCTTGTGTTCCCCACCGGCAGACGGGCTGCCACTGTGCCACCCGAGAGCCACCCTCAGCTTTGGTAATTATTGAGGGTTGGGGGTGTTTTACTAACCTGTTGAGGACGTGTGTAAATGCTTGAGTCTAAGTAAAGTTTAGCTTTAGGTGAAAGCACTCTTGTGTTGTCCTGTTTGTGCCACCCATATATCAGTCGGACGGCCGTGTCTCCCTTCATTTATTTCCTGACACCACCTCGCATAGAGTAAAAGTTACCAAGAGCTTTGGGTTGCAAGAACCCTGGGTAACACAATGGCCAACTAGGGAGATGCACGTCTCTCCCCTCCCCCTGTGTCAGTGCCTGTTATCTCTCAGGCTGGGTCTACACTACCCGCCTGAATCGGCGGGTAGAAATCGACCTCTCGGGGATCGATTTATCGCGTCCCATTGGGACGCGACAATCGATCCCCGAATCAATGCTCTTACTCCACCAGCGGAGGTGGGAGTAAATGCTGTCGACGGGAAGCCGCAGAGGTCGATTTTGCCGCCGTCCCTACAGCGGGGTAAGTTGGCTGCGATACGTCGAATTCAGCTACGCTATTCGCTTAGCTGAATTTGCGTATCTTAAATTGACCCCCCCCCCCGTAGTGTAGATGTAGCCTCAGTGATCTGCCTTTAGCTACAAGGTCTGAAGAACATCATTTTTAGTCTACATATATAACTCCTTACACATGATCTGCGCATACATTTTGCAGTGATTATGATGACAAGGGCAACACAGGCTTTTCATAGAGAAATTACATGACCCTTTTTGGTAAACCCAGGAGATCCCTGTTACCCTATGACAGGTTTCAGAGCAGCAGCCGTGTTAGTCTGTATCTGCAAAAAGAACAGGAGTACTTGTGGCACCTTAGAGACTATGTATCCCTGTGCCCCCCTGCCAGTGGGTCACACCGCCCAAGTACATAGCTAGCTTCTCAGACCAGGTTGTATTTGGGTGGCTAGCCCAAGCAACCACCCAGGCCACTGCAGCCAAATTGCAATTCTTAGGTGCTAGCTGGAGCAGATCTAGCACATGTATGTCTACATGAGCTGGGAATTACACCTCATAGATGCAGCGTAGACATATCCTTTAGCAATGCCAAATGCCACACAGTGAATTAGTGGCGGACTCAGGAAATCCAACTTCCCCATCCTCCTCCGCTCAGGGCACAAAGCAACTCTTCCTCCTTCACCTCAGCTAAAACCTGCCATTCCTGGTGGCTGCAGGATGTGATCTGGATTATGAACATAGAGAAAGGAAATTAGTTACAGCTGAAGCAATTGTCAGGCAGGAAGATAATTGAAAACCAGCAAAACTATCAACCATTTAATTGCTTACATTAAAGACACAAATCGACGGCAATCAAGCCAACATATAAAGGGTGCAGAAAAATGAAACGTAGGGAAATAGATTAATTTTCATCAAGAACAAGTTTTAAAAAAATGGAAACATTCAAGTGACATACTTATTATGGAGCCTGTATTGTTCATAAACTTTAATCAATTTAAAACTAATTTTCAGCATATTAAACTTCACTCTTTAATGCCTCAAAATGAATCCTGCCTAGTGCAGCCAGGTGCCATAAAACAGATACTGTAATGGTACTGCTATTGCCAAGCATTCAAAAAGCGTGAGTCAGACGTCAACATCATGAGACTGGCTTAAAAATCATAAGATTTTAAGTTATAATATTTGGGGGGGAGGATGAGCCTTTAGGATTTGCGTTTTTACCTTTTCCCAAAAACCATGAGGGCTAGAAATTTCCTTCTCTCTCTCTCTCTCTCTCTCTTTTTTTCTTTATGAGAGCTGAGCTGCTTGCATAATCCCATGACTCCGGGAGCTGGGAGCTTTAAGGAAAAACCCAAATATCATGCAACAAGTGATAAAATCGTGAGAGCTGGCAACCCTGCTGTAGCTCTACAATGACACTGTGATTCAGCACATGCTATATTACCACTGGCAGCTGGTTCCACTAGGGCAAGGGAGTAAGAGGGTGGGAGTGGTCACCCGAGAAATGGGTCAGCACAGGGTAGTAGAAATCTCTGATGAATTTCATGCCTGAGGGCAGATACTCAAACCTCAGTGGTTCAGGAGTCAAATTAGCAATCAACATTACATAGGGGAGGGATAGCTCAGTGGTTTGAGCGTAGGCCTCCTAAACCCAGGGTTGTGAGCTCAATTCTTGAGGGGGCTATTTAGGGATCTGGGGCTTGGTCCTGCTTCGTGCAGGGGGTTGGACTAAATGACCTTCTGAGGGCCTTTCAAACTCTGATATTCTATAATTACCCAAAGGAGTCACAGTAGTGTGAATTCATTGTTTACTATAGTACCATAGATTTGTATTTAAACAGTATGATAGGGGAAATATTTAGTGTATATATTTGTTATTCTCACAGCAAAATGACTGACCAAGTATTATTATTTTATCAACTACAATTGGTTAATAACATAGGAAATGCATCCTGATTGGTTAATAACTTAGATTGGCTAATCATGAAATCACACCGTGTTTTAATATGTGCTGCAAAGAGCTGCAGAAGACCCATTAAAGAGCCTCAGTCCGAGCATCGCTGCCCTAGGGTGTCTATTGTAGGGGCCATTCGGGCCAGGCAGTGGTTCTCATAGCCAGCTGGACCTTCACCCTCGGGAATGTTAGATCTTCTCCACAGAAGGGCCCAAGCTGCAAAATTCAGATCCAGTTCTGGAGTCTGAAAACCTTTATGTCTGGGGGCGACCCGGGGCTCAGTAGAGAGATGGGTCCCCCTTGTCATTCTGCGGTGTTGTTCAGACGCCGGATTCTGGCTTGGCTCCTCATACGGAAGCAGTTCCATACCCCTAATCATATTTGTTGCCCTTTTCTGAACCTTTTCCAATTCCAACATATCTTTTTTGAGATGGGGCGACCACATCTGCACGCAGTATTCAAGGTGTGGGCGTACCATGGATTTATATAGAGGCAAAATGATATTTTCTGTCTTATTATCTATCCCTTTCTGGATGATTCCCAACATTCTGTTTGCTTTTTTGACTGCCGCTGCACATTGAGTGGATGTTTTCAGAGAACTGTCCACCATGACTAAGGCTGTGAGTCTGTCACGAAGGTCACAGAAGTCACAGATTCCGGAACTTTCCAGGGCCTCCTGGACTCCTGCAGTGGCCGGTGGGGCTGACCCAAGGGCCACCTGCGCAGCTGGGGTGACCCAGGGCCAGCCACAAGAGCTGCTGCTCAGGTGGCCCCAGGCAGTTGGTCCTGGGCACTGCCCCGAAGCAGCGGTTGGGGAGCAGCAGCAGTGCCCCGGATCACCTCACCCCCACCCCAGCAGCAGCAGCGTGGCCCCGGGCTGGCCCCCTACCACTAGCATTGGCGGGGCTCCGGAGCACCCTCCCCCAGCAGAGGCTAGGCCCCAGAGCGCCCCCCACAGGAGCAGCAGCATCCGCGGGAGCACCCCTCTCCCAGCACCTAAGATTTAGTTAGGGGGATTTTTAGTAAAAGTCAGGGACTGGTCACGGGCCGTGACTTTTTGTTTATTGCCTGTGACTAGGGTGACCAGATCACAGAGATGAAATATCGGGACGCGGGGGCGGAGCAAAAAAAAAGTAAAAAAAAATAAAAAAATAAGCCATTTCGCAGGGGCCGGGGGAATTAGCAGGCCCCGGCCACACCGCGCTGCGTGCGCTACCCTCCCCATGGCCCCGGGCACATGCGGCGCGTGCTGGAGCGCAGCCGAGCAGGAGAGGTGCGGGGCTCTGGACCACGGCAGTGGCGTGGGAGAGCGGCTCGGGGCCGCGCGAACGGGCCATGTAAAGTTTATCGGCTCGGGGGGGACCCTGGCTGGCTCCTCGCCCCTGTAGGGGGGTAGTGTCCCCGCCCCGCGCCAGCATGTTTCGCCGGCCGCCGCAGGCCAGGTAAGAAGCCGAGTTCCCCCCTCCCGCCTCGTCCTGGCTCCTCAGCTGAGCGGCATTCCTCCTCTCTTCCTCTCTCCCAGGCTTGCAGTGTAATGGTGGCGCAAGCCTGGAAGGCGGGGGGGTGGTGGCGCACCTTCCACTTCCTGGAGCTGCTGGTGAGTATGAGCTCCGGCACCGGGCGGGCAAGGGGGGCTGGCAAGGGGGCTGGCAAGGGGGCTGCTTCCCCAGGAGGGAGACGGGGGGCTCAGCCAAGGAGGGGGGGACTCGGCTCCTTATCTGGCCTGCGGCGGCCGGCGGAACATGCTGGCGCGGGGCAGGGACGCTACCCCCTACAGGGGCGAGGAGCCGGCTGGGGTCCCCCTCAAGCCGATAAACATTACATGGTCCGCTTGCGCGGCCCCGAGCCGCTCTCCCCCGCCGCTGCCGGCGTCCAGAGCCCCCCCGTCTCCCTCCTGGGGGAGCAGTCCCCTTGTCAGCCTCCCTGGGTCGCCCGGTGCCAGAGCTCGTACTGACGACTCACCAGCTTCAGGAACTGGAAGCTGCACCACCACTACCCCCTCCCTCCCAGGCTTGCGCCGCCATTACAGCTGCCAGCCTGGGAGGGAGGAGGAATGCCACATGTCTGGGGAAGAGGTGGGGCCAGGGCGGGGATTTGGGGAGGGATCCAATGGGGGAAGGAGGGGGCGGAGTTGGGGTGGAGGGGCGCGAGCGCTGGAGCAGAGGGCAAAATTGCTTGTTTGTCCAGTGTCCCACCGCACATCAGTCGGGACGCGGGACAAACAAGCAAATATCGGGACAGTCCCGATAAAATCGGGACATCTGGTCACCCTACCTGTGACCTGTCCCTGACTTTTACTAAAAATACCCGTGACTAAACTGTAGCCTTAACAATGATTCCAAGAGCTCTTTCTTGACTGGTAACAGCTAATTTAGACCCCATCATTTTATATGTATAGTTGGGATTAGGAATGATTTCATTTGGCCTTGTGGGTCAAACCCTCCCCTAAATCATAGCCAGGGAACCCTAGTTAAGACTCTCGTGGCATTTCATGTTTGTCACTGAGAGAAGATTTGGGCTCCTGTGTTCCCATTTTATAATTGCTGATAATTCAAGGTAGCCAATGCCAGGCATTTGCATTCCAGCTGCCCACTCCTCCCCTAGGTCACCCATAGCTGGCGATGCCTCCATTAGCACCGTGTCAATGCACAAGAGGCCCATTCCAGCACAAAGCAACTCCCCCAAGACCAGGGCCGGCTCTAGCTTTTTTGCTGCCCCAAGCAGCAAAAAAAAGCGCTGCCCCCCGAGCCCGCCAGCCGAGCGCCGCCTCCCGAGCCCCCCCGCCGAGCGCCGCCACCCCCGCGCCACCCCCCTGCCAAGCGCCAGAGCCCGCCCACCCCTGCGCCGAGCGCCGCCGGAACCCCCCCGTGAGCGCTGCGCCGCCGGAGCCCGCCCCCGCCCCCTGCCGAGCGCCGCTGGAACCCCCCTCCAGCGCCGCGCCCGCGCCGCATCCCCACCGAGCCCCACGCAACCGGAGCCCGCCCCCCCAGTGGCACGCCGCCAGAGCGTCCCCCCCCCCC